>NC_079194.1:288351569-288634069 GCF_029499605.1 Hyla sarda
GCACTAACAATGTCTCCTATCTTTTGTTATACAGTGCCCCCCTGACTATGTTCACCAATGAGGAGACACCAGAGTGAATAAACCTTACTGTGTGTCACTTGCCTGTATGGGGCGCATTGATGGGGTGGTGAATGTGCTGCAGAACACTGACCATGTTCTGCATCTCCTCGAGCTGTAGCCGCTTTAAATGTATTTGTCATATATGTAAATGGAGCAAAACTTTGCACATCCTGCTTTTTGTTCTTTGTGCCCTTTTCCTCTTCCTTAGTATCAACAAACTCTATTTACTTACTACATTTCTCCAGTGATTGTAGGGCAGTCATACCTATGGGTGGAGCACCCGGATATGTCAGCTAGGGCAGCGTACTGCTTTTACATAAAAATACAATATATTGTCACAATGTGATGCCTCAATGCTATCCACACCCTTTTAACTGTGTATATATCTTTTCTGTGCTTCAAAAGAAATAGCAAAATATAAGTAAAAAAAAATCAGATAAATCAATGGTGAAAGAAAGTTATCACTGTGTCCCTATTCTCTTCAAACAGTGTTTCCCACCCAGGGTGCCTCCAGCTGTTGTAAAACTTCAACTTCCAGCATGGCAAATAGTCTTTATCTACCTACTTGCCTATTTACCTACCTAGGTACCTAACTACCTGGCTATATTTCTACCTAGATAACTACCTAGAAAGAAAAAAAGGAATATCTGCAGCACACAATTTCAATTCAAAAATGTGAAAATGTATTCCATCAAAAAAAAAGTGTCCAAAAGCCAGGCATGGCAAATAGTCTTTATCTACCTACTTACCTATCTACCTATCTAGGTACCTAACTACCTGGCTATATGTCTACCTAGATAACTACCTAGAAAGAAAAAAAGGAATATCTGCAGCACACAATTTCAATTAAAAAATGTTAAAATTTATTCCATCAAAAACGAGTGTCCAAAAGCCAGGCATGGCAAATAGTCTTTATCTACCTACTTACCTATCTACCTATCTAGGTACCTAACTACCTGGCTATATGTCTACCTAGATAACTACCTAGAAAGAAAAAAAGGAATATCTGAAGCTCACAATTTCAATTCCAAAATGTGAAATGTTATTCCATCAAAAACGAGTGTCCAAAAGCCAGGCATGGTAAATTGTCTTTATCTACCTACTTACCTATCTACCTACCTAACTACCTGGCTATATGTCTACCTAGATAACTACCTAGAAAGAAAAAAAGGAATATCTGCAGCACACAATTTCAATAAAAAAATGTGAAAATTGATTCCATCAAAAACGAGTGTCCAACAGCCAGGCATGGAAATAGTCTTTATCTACCTACTTACCTATCTACCTACCTAGGTACCTAACTACCTGGCTATATGTCTCCCTAGTTAACTACCTAGAAAGAAAAAAAGGAATATCTGAAGCTCACAATTTCAATTCCAAAATGTGAAATTTTATTCCATCAAAAACGAGTGTCCAAAAGCCAGGCATGGTAAATTGTCTTTATCTACCTACTTACCTATCTAGGTACCTAACTACCTGGCTATATGTCTACCTAGATAACTACCTAGAAAGAAAAAAAGGAATATCTGCAGCACACAATTTCAATTCCAAAATGTGAAATTTTATTCCATCAAAAACGAGTGTCCAAAAGCCAGGCATGGAAATAGTCTTTATCTACCTACTTACCTATCTACCTATCTAGGTACCTAACTACCTGGCTATATGTCTACCTAGATAACTACCTAGAAAGAAAAAAAGGAATATCTGCAGCACACAATTTCAATTCCAAAATGTGAAATTTTATTCCATCAAAAACGAGTGTCCAAAAGCCAGGCATGGCAAATAGTCTTTATCTACCTACTAACCTATCTACCTATCTAGGTACCTAACTACCTGGCTATATGTCTACCTAGATAACTATCTAGAAAGAAAAAAAGGAATATCTGCAGCACACAATTTCAATTCAAAAATGTGAAAATGTATTCCATCAAAAACGAGTGTCCAAAACCCTACATCACACTAAGAGTTTCGTGCTGTGTCGCGCACAATGTAAGTAAAATGAGTTGCACTGCAACCCACAAATGGCCGTTATTCAGTTGTCAGTTTGAGTGCAGCATGTAATGGTGGTATCGTTACAATTAGGAAATCATTTCAATCTGTAAGGCTGCAATCCCCATGCCTGCCACATCAGCTAAACAGGTAAGCATAAGGCATACACAAGAACCTCAACATAATTCTCTAACAGCAGCCTATGTTGCACTATATAAGCAAAATAACCTAAGTGCTTCTTTAATTCTCTCTCAATGCAGTAGTTTTGGATCTCTGTTTCAGAAAAATTAATGATATATTAGGAAATTAGTCAGGTCCCAAGAACTACATGATGTGACTAGGTGAACATTAACATTAAAGAGAACCTCTCATGATCTGGTTAAATTTTATAATCCTCCCAGTTCACTGCCCCCTTTTATTTTTATTAATTATTAGTTTTCTACCTTGATATTGCTCTGTATTTTCTGCTCAGTCTCAATCAGATTCACAGACTAGGAAGGGGCGTTCCCCGGCAGACGTGACATCATCTGAAGCCATACAGGGGAGAACTTCCTCCCTCACTCCGCTACACACAGCCCAGAGGAGTTCAGTGTGAGATGAGCTCTTATTGGCTAAGGCTGCACACACACCCCCACAGCATTTCCTGATTTTGGACTTTTGCCAGACCAGCAGGAGTCCAAAGTCTGTGCAAGAGATGGGGGAAATGTACTCTGGACAAGTAGGGAGACACCTAGTGGCAGCTTTTTAAATGCAAATAAAACATAGAAAACTTTATTTTTTTTTTAAAAACAAAGTACATTAGATTTTTTATTTACCATAAGGAGTACAATAGCAAAAATGAATTTTAATGAGAGCACCCATTTAAGTATTACTCCCGCATGTCTTCTATAAAAATAACAGTCCTTAAATATCTACATTTTAACCGTATTTTCCTATAGCTGCTGCAATTTAGTTATTACTTGACATTTTTAACAACGGTATGGTAACCATATATTATTCTTTCGCTCTTGGCATCATCCGTTGTAGCGAGCAACGTCTTTTCTGTGGTTGTACTTTGCAGCGGCATGCGGAGGGAGCAGGGCTGGGTTGCCAGGACAGGAGGAAAGCCCATAAAATATGCAGAACTGTAGCCAGCACAAGCTCCATAGGCCAGGTCCCTGCAGTCTAATAGACCCTACGTCAGTGTTTTCAAACCAGTGTGCCTCCAGCTGCTGCAAGACTACAACTCCCAGCAACCCTGGACAGCCGAAGGCTGTTTGGGCATGCTGGGAGTTGTAGCTTTGCAACAGCTGGAGGCACACTGGTTGGAAAAAACTGCTTTAGGGTGATGCTTCAGGATCCTCCAACCCCTAAGTCAGTGTTTACCAACCAGGATGCCTCCAGCTGTTGCAAAACCACAGCTCCCAGCATGCCCAAACCACAACTCCAGCTGTTGCAAAACTACAACTCCCAGCATGCCCAAACAACAACTCCAGCTGTTGCAAAACTACAACTCCCAGCATGCTGGGAACTGTAGTTTTGCAACAGCTGGAGGCACACTGGTTGGGAAACACTGTCCTGCATCCTCAGACCACCCTCTGCTCATAGTTCGGCTGTCTGGGCTTGCTGGGAACTGTAGTTTTGCAACAGCTGGAGGCACACTGGTTGGGAAACACTGCCCTGCATTCACAGACCACCCTCTGCTCATAGTTCGGCTGTCCGGGCATGCTGGGAACTGTAGTTTTGCAACAGCTGAAGGCACACTGGTTGGGAAACACTGCCCTGCATCCTCAGATTGCCCTCTGCTCATAGTTCAGCTGTCCGGGCATGCTGTGAACTGTAGTTTTGCAACAGCTGAAGGCACACAGGTTGGGAAACACTGCTTTAGGATCCTCCAACCCCTACGTCAGTGTTTCCAAACCAGGATGCCTCCAGCTGTTGCAAAACTACAACTCCCAGCATGCCCGGACAGCGGAAGGCTGTCCGGGCATGCTGGCAACTGTAGTTTTGCAACAGCTGGAGGCACACTGGTTGGGAAACACTGCTTTAGGGTGATGCTTCAGGATCCTCCAACCCCTAAGTCAGTGTTTCCCAACCAGGATGCCTCCAGCTGTTGCAAAACTACAACTCCCAGCATGCTGGGAACTGTAGTTTTGCAACAGCTGGAGGCACACTGGTTGGGAAACACTGCCCTGCATCCTCAGACCGCCCTCTGCTCATAGTTCCATATCTGACGCAACTATGTGCAGCTGAAACGCGTGTGCACTTTGTTACCCCTCTGTAACATTCGCTTCACCCCATCTGCTTCTATCCCCCAATCTCTCCGTCGCTTCGCTCTCTTTTCCTCCTCCTCCTCCTCCTCCCTTCAATCTTTCCTCCAGATGTGTGAGCATAGTGTGGAGGGATCATTTTTTTCTTTCTTTTTTCTTCTCCTTTTCTTTATATTTTTTTGGCAGCTGTTTACTGAGATCTGAGTTGAATTACGCCGCTCCCCAGGCTGCCAGTGACTGATTGACCTAACAATGATCGCAACGGATATATCTCTTCTTCTTCATCAAGACTGATAGGGTGAGAGAGCGGGAAGAGGAGCTGTTAGGAAAATTAATTTGGGGGAAAAAGGAAAAAAGACACGTAATAACCCGAAGGAAAAATAAAAAGTAATCTAAAGATCTTTACAGTGAAAAAATAGAAGGCAGAGGAGAGGAGAGAACGCGCCAGACAGGAAGGATAAGGGAGTCAAAGTAACACGATCCTCCACTTGTCCCACATACTGTGCCGCGGCCTAAAAGTGCATACAGTTCCGTCAGTTTTTATAGAAAAAAAAACATACGTTTTTGAAAATTTTGTCCATTTTTAATGGGAGGGGTCTTGGGTGGGGACGATTTTGTCTCCGGTTTAAAAACCGTACTGCAACCGCATACGTTTTTTTTTAACATGGACGTCAATGGGAAACGCACGTGTATACGGTTCCATACGGGAAAAACTTATACGTTTTTACTTTGCACATGCGCATTTGAATCCTAAAGTCCCCACCCAAGACCCCTCCCATTAAAAATGGACAAAATTTTCAAAAACGTATGGTTTTTTTTTCTATAAAAACTGACGGAACTGTATGCACTTTTAAAAACTGTATACTGTTTAAAAACGCATACAGTTTACTTTTTTCTATACTGTTCCATCCGTTTTTTTGCCATACGGTTTTCTTTAGAAAAACGGATTGAAAACAGTATGGCAAAAACATAGTGTGAACCCAGCCACATACCTCCAATATACAGTGCAGTCACATATCTCCTACAGTATATACAGTGCAGACACATACCTTCTTTATACAGTGCAGTCACATACCTCCAATATACAGTGCAGCCACATACCTCCAATATACAGTGCAGTCACATATCTCCTACAGTATATACAGTGCAGCCACATACCTTCTTTATACAGTGCAGTCACATACCTCCAATATACAGTGCAGCCACATACCTCCTACAGTATATAGAGTGCAACCACATACCTTCTTTGAACAGTGCAGCCACATACCTCCAATATACAGTGCAGTCACATACCTCCTACAGTATATACAGTGCAGCCACATACCTTCTTTGTACAGTGGAGCCACATAACTCCTATATACAGTGCAGCCACATGCCTCCTACAGTATATACAGTGCAGCCACATACCTTCTTTATACAATGCAGTCACATACCTCCAATATACAGTGCAAGCACATACCTTCTTTGTACAGTGCAGCCACATACCTCCTACAGTATATACAGTGCAGCCACATACCTTATTTATACAGTGCAGTCAAATAATACCTATATACAGTGCAGCCACATACCTCCTACAGTATATACAGTGCAGCCACATACCTTCTTTATACTTTGCAGCAAAATAATACCTATATATACTGTGCAGCCACATACCTCCTATATTGAGTGCAGCCACATACCTTCTTTATACAGTGCAGCCAAATAATACCTATATACAGTGCAGCCACATACCTCCAATATACAGTGCAGTCACATACTTCCAATATACAGTGCAGCCACATACCTCCTATATTGAGTGCAGCCACATACCTTCTTTATACAGTGCAGCCACATACCTCCTATATTGAGTGCAGCCACATACCTTATTTATACAGTGCAGCCAAATAATACTTATATACAGTGCAGTCACATACCTCCAATATACAGTGCAGCCACATACCTCCAATATACAGTGCAGCCACATACCTCCTATATTGAGTGCAGCCACATACGTTCTTTATACAGTGCAGCCGAATAATACCTATATACAGTTCAGCCACATACCTCCAATATACAGTGCAGTCACATACCTCCAATATACAGTGCAGCCACATACCTCCTACAGTATATACAATGCAACCACATACCTTCTTTGTACAGTACAGCCACATACCTCCAATATACAGTGCAGCCACATACCTTCTTTATACATTGCAGCAAAATAATACCTATATACTGTGCAGCCACATACCTCCAATATTCAGTGCAGCCACATACCTCCTATATACAGTGCAGCCACATACCTTCTTTATACAGTGCAGTCAAATAATATCTATATACAGTGCAGCCACATACCTCCAATATACAGTGCAGTCACATACCTCCAATATACAGTGCAGCCACATACCTCCTACAGTATATACCGTGCAACCACATACCTTCTTTGTACAGCCACATACCTCCAATATACAGTGTAGCCACATACCTTCTTTATACATTGCAGCAAAATAATACCTATATACAGTGCAGCCACATACCTCCAATATACAGTACAACCACATACCTTCTTTGCACAGTACACCCACATACCTCCAATATACAGTGCAGCCACATACCTTCTTTATACATTGCAGCAAAATAATACCTATATACAGTGCAGTCACATACCTCCAATATACAGTGCAACCACATACCTTCTTTGCACAGTACAGCCACATACCTCCTATATATAGTGCAGCCACATACCTCCTTTATACAGTGCAGCCACATACCTTCTTTATACAGTGCAGACATATACCTTCTTAATACAGTGCAGCCACATACCTCCTGTATACAGTGCAGCCACATACCTCCTTTATACAGTGCAGACACATACCTCCTTTATACAGTGCAGACACATACCTCCTGTATACAGTGCAGCCACATACCTCCTTTATACAGTGCAGCCACATACCTCCTGTATACAGTGCAGCCACATATTTTCTTTATACAGTGCAGGTACATACCTCCTTTATACAGTGCAGCCACATACCTTCTTTATACAGTGCAGACACATACCTCCTGTATACAGTGCAGCCACATACCTTTTTTATACAGTGCAGCCACATACCTCCTGTATACAGTGCAGCCACATACCTCCTTTATACAGTACAGACACATACCTCCTTTATACAGTGCAGACACATACCTCCTGTATACAGTGCAGCCACATACCTCCTTTATACAGTGCAGCCACATACCTCCTGTATACAGTGCAGCCACATATCTTCTTAATACAGTGCAGACACATACCTCCTTTATACAGCGCAGACACATACCTCCCGTATACAGTGCAGCCACATACCTCCTTTATACAGTGCAGACTTATACCTCCTTTATACAGTGCAGACACATACCTCCTTTATACAGTGCAGACACATACCTCCTTTATACAGTGCAGACACATACCTCCTTTATACAGTGCAGCCACATACCTCCAATATACAGTGCAGCCACATACTTCATCTATGCAGTGCAGCCACAGGCTCATCATTAATATCATTAATCCTATGCATAGTGCAGCCCATTTTGCCAATATAAACAATATTAGCCGACCAATTCAGTCACTCAAACATCCATCATCTTCATAGATGGCAATGCATTCACAAGTAGATTCTGCCAACAGAATAAGCATGAGCCCAGAATTAGAACTTCTGCCGCAGCAGCAAAATCCCATTAAAGACAATGAGAGGCTGCTGCACCGGAATTTCCGCTTTGATATTCCGTAGTGTGAATATAGTCTTAATGTATATGAAGGACATGGAAACAACTGAGCAAAATCTGGTTTTAAGGAATTCTTTTTAATAGGTTTTACATTAGGGACATTTATAACATTCTTTTTTAGTCATCAATGTTTGATCAATGAGGGTCTCGCTACTGGGACCTTTACAATCCCAAGAATGGGAGTGCGTGGTACTGTTGGAGTAGTGTTTGCATATGCACAGCCAAGAAGGCTCCCTCTCCACCAGGATAAATAAGTACTCATTTACATTACATATTGTCCGAAGGAAATTCCACAGCGGAAAATACGGTCTAGCAGCCTCCCATTGTTTTCAATGAGATTCTGCTGCATTTTAACGCTATGGAACGTTTGCCGTAAAAATTCTGAATCCCAGACTCTGCCTAAAGAATAAACATGTTCGTTCTTTCTGCGGAATCTGCTCGGAAATGCATTGCCGTCTATTAAGACGCTGCCTTTCTGAGCAGTCCTAGTGCCGACTTTTTCTGCCTGCGTCTATGCATTTCATTCCTGTAACTAGGTCATGTGATCACTAGTCTAACCGCAGTGTTTAACATGTTATAGAAAGTGGTCAGTCCTGGGTCAGCTGACTTCCTGAGACCCCTCCATTTCCAGCTCTATCTGTATGCTGCTGCTGCTATCTATATAGGATCAGGATATACATAGTACTTATGCCACTGTTCTACAGCTCTATCTGTATACTGATCTGTCTATGTATCTACGGGATCAAAATATATAGTAGTTATACACCTCCCCTTAGGCTGTCATCACACATTGCATTTTTGTCTTTTTTTTTTAGTTCTTTCCCGAAAATCATGGTACATAGCAAAAAAAAAATGGTGCTATGTACCGCAATTGTGCAAATTGCTGCAAAAACATGGCATTATTACAGCAATTTTGAAAAATCACAATGAAAGAACATTTAAAAAATGCATTGAAAATGCAACATATTACCACAATCTGAAGGCTTAAAATCTTCATAAAACACCTCAGTTGTGATTATAGGTCAAATTATTGGTCTTCTGAGGTGAAATGTAGTGATGAGACTTCACCCCCTCTCTCTGCAAACCAGGGGATTAATGGGAAATGTAAGCATGTAAATGTAAATCATTTCTGTTCCGAAATTGAATCAAGATGGCTGAAAACCCCATGTCTGCAACATAAGCTAAAAAAAGTAAGCACAAGGCATACACGAGGACCTCTACATTATGCTCTTATAATAGCCTATGCTACACTATATAAGCAACAAAAAAAAAAAAAATCCTAGAGTGCTTCTTTAAAGGGTTTTTTTTAAATGCACTGGTATCAGAAAGTTCAACAGATTTGTAAATTACTTCTATTTAAAAATCCTAATCCTTTCAGTACTTATCAGCTGCTGCATAACATAGAGAACATTATTTTCTTTTTGAATTTCTTTTTTTTGTCTTGTCCACAGCGCTCTCTGCCGACACCTCTGTCCGTTGCAATGGGGATTTTCTCCTGCTCTGGACAGTTCCTGATACGGGCATCAGGTGGCAGCAGAGAGCACTGTGGACAAGACAAAAAGGAAATTCAAAAAGAAAAGAATTTCCTCTGTAGTATACAGCTGCTAATAAGTACTGGAAGGGTAAAGATTTTTTTTTTTTATAGAAGTAATTTACAAATCTGTTTAACTTTCTGGCACCAGTTGATTTAAAAAATAAATAAATAAATAAATAAAGTTTTCCACCGGAGTACCCCTTTAAGTATTTTCTGCTATGATTGGAGATTAATTTGCACAACTGATTTCATTTAGGCCACAAATCCGAAAGACATATGTGACTGTGTACACAAATTACTATCTGATGTGGTACATAGTGGGAAGCATTAGCGCATCCGATTATAAACTCCATGTTTTATCCAGAAACAATTTTTTTTCTTAGTCTATAAACATGTAGATAAGATTTAGGTTTTAGGATGTGCCTCATTTTGTATGTAATTTTTCACAATCAATCTTACCCTGTATGTTTGATGCAAATGTCACCTATATTCTCCCCTCCCTTTATGATCCCCTTCTGACGCTGGCATCAAAAAAAAGTGCATTGCGATGGTAAGTAGCAAAGCATCCCAGGACAAAATAGTGCGCCAAATAAAGCAAGATACGAGCTAAGTGTTCTAAACATTGTCTTGGACATTGAGAATCCATATCTTTAATTTTGATAAGTTAACTCTGAGAAAAAGCAGAGTTCTTGGATTTACCCCAAATGCTGAATAATCAATAGTAATACGGAGAAGTAAACTATTTTTCAAACAGTGGGGTAATAGTTAGGGACATTTGGAGACATGAGAAAATGTCACTGCTTTCGTACATGAAGCCGCTGTAAGGAAATTATTTCTGTTCTGAAATGGCTGAAAACTGAATGCCTACCACTTCAGCTAAAACAAGTAAGCACAGGCCTTACACAAGAACCTTATTTATGCCAAAAAACACTTAAAGGGGTTATCCAGGAAAATACTTTTTTTTCATGGCTCCAGAAAGTTAAACAGATTTGTAAATTACTTCTATTAAAACATCTCAATCCTTTCCGTACTTATGAGCTTCTGAAGTTGAGTTGTTCTTTTCTGTCCAAGATGACACCTGTCTCGGGAACCGCCTAGTTTAGAAGCAAATCCCCATAGCAAACCTCTTCTACTCTGTGCTGTTCCCGAGACAAGCAGAGATGTCAGCAGAGAGCACTGTTGCCAGACAAAAAAGAACAACTCAACTTCAGCAGCTGATAATTATTGAAAGGATTAAGATTTTTTAATAGAAGTAATTTACAAATCTGTTGTTCTGGAGCCAGTTGATATATATATATATATATATATATAAAAAAAAGTTTTTTCCTGGTATACCCCTTTAAGGAGATCTGCTGTGTATAACATTTATCCCCTATCTGCAGGATAGTGAGGTCGACGACATACCCCCCCCCCCCCCCCAACATCCAGCTCTATTGGGGAGGTGGGGATGCACGAACGCTGCATCTCCACCTCTCCCATAGACATACATGGAGGGGGCAAGTCAGTTGTGGCGTCATGCTGCGGCCGACACGCCTCCTGCACTGGAGAGTCGCTGCAGATTCGGGGCCCCATACAGGAGATCGCAGGGGGTCCGATTGATGGGATAGGGGATAAGTGTTATACATTGAAGATCTTCTTTACTAGAGTGCTTCTTTAGGTTTTTAGTGCTATCATTGATTATAGCAAGTAGCATCTGACTGCTGCCGCCATAAGGAAATCTTTTTTGTTTTGAAAAATAATCAACATGGCTGAAAACTGCACGCCTGCCACATCAGCCAAAATAAGTAAGCACAGGCCTTACACAAGAACCTCTACATTCTTTAAAGAGTGCCTGTCACCAAGTAAATCTGTAGTGTTCCTTGTTTAATTAGCAGACACTTTCCCAGTCACTTGCTTTTAAAATTATCAACATATATAAGTTTAAAATGTAATAGAAAAATTGGCCGTTAGGTGGCGCTGTTCTAGTCCCTGCTGCAATTAATACAGTGAGTTTGGTCTCTTTCCGGCCTGGCAGGAGACCAAACTAAGGAAGCGCTTCTGGCTGCACTTAGCTTGATTGACAGCTGCACACAAAGTGAAAGCTCCACAGATTCTCACAGAAAGCTGCACAGAGCCTTGCTGAAAGCTGCACAGACTGAAAGCTGCATAGACTGAAAGCTATACAAATCCTCACTGAAAGCTGCACAGAGCCTTAGGTCTTCCATTCATCACAGCACTACAAATATGTGAGGGCAGAAGTGGTCAGAAATGCCCACTTTCTCCTGCTGGGAGATTGCACTCCCATGTGAGCAAGAATATAGGTATGATACACAGCTTTTTAAAGCTCTGAAAAGGGGAGGGGTGTTAGAAGTAGTTAGGGAACATAGCCTGAGTTAGTTTAGAAAAGTTTATTTGGTGACAGGTACTCTTTAAAGGGGTAGTCCAGTGGTGAAAAACTTATCCCCTATCCTAAGGATAGGGGATAAGTTTGAGATCGCGGGGGGTCCAACCGCTGGGGCCCCCCGCGATCTCTCTGTACGGGGCCCCGGCTCTCCGCCGAGATAGCGGGTGTCGACCCCCGCACGAGGCGGCGGCCGACACGCCCCCTCAATACATCTCAATGGCAGAGCCGGAGATTGCCGAAGGCAGCGCTTCGGCTCTGCCATAGAGTTGTATTGAGGGGGCGTGTCGGCCGCCGCTTCGTGCGGAGGTCGACACGCCCCCTTCCCGCGGGCTGTCGGGGCTCCGTACAGGAGATTGCGGGGGGCCCCAGGGGTCGCAACTTATCCCCTATCCTTAAGATAGGGGATAAGTTGTAAACCACTGAGTCACCACTGGACTACTCCTTTAATAATAGCCTAGTGCTTCTTTAGGTTTTTAGTGCCATCATTGGTTAGAGCGAGTAACATCTGTCTGCTGCTGCCATAAGGAAATCATTTCAGTTTTGAAAAAGATGGCTGAAAACTGCACGCCTGCCACATCTGCTAAAACAAGTAAGCACAAGCCATACATAAGAACCTCTGCATTATTCTCCAATAACATCCTATGCTACACTATATATGCAAAATAAACAATTGCCAGAGTGCTTCTTTTTGCGTTATCCTTGGTTAAAGCGAGTAACATCTGTCTGCTGCGGCCACGGGAGACACTACTTTGTATTACCAATACTTGGGCACTAGAGGCTGATCCGTCTTTATGAGTAGAATATAGAAACCAAAAGTGTATCACAGTGTATTACGGGATAAAAGGATCGCTGGGTCTAGCTCCCTAAAACAATGTAGAAAACCTTTGGGGGAGATTTATCAAATATGTCCATAGGAAAAGTTGCCCGTTGCCCGTAGCAACCAATCAGATTTCATCTATCGCACTTAAAAAGATTAGAGAGGCCTGTAAATCATCATAGGTTATAACCTCAACTAAGAGAAACATAATGAGAAAAAAAAATCCATAAAATCACATTGTCTTATTTTTAAAGAATTTATTTGCAAATTATGGTGGAAAATAAGTATTTGGTCACCTACAAACAAGCAAGATTTCTGTCTCTCACAGACCTGTAACTTCTTCTTTAAGAGTCTCCTCTGTCCTCCACTCGTTACCTGTATTAATGGCTCCTGTTTGAACTTGTTATCAGTATAAAAGACACCTGTCCACAACCTCAAACAGTCACACTCCAAACTCCACTATGGCCAAGACCAAAGAGCTGTCGAAGGACACCAGAAACAAAACTGTAGACCTGCACCAGGCTGGGAAGATTGAATCTGCAATAGGCAAACAGCTTGGTGTGAAGAAATCAACTGTGGGAGCAATTATGAGAAAATAGAAGACACACAAGACCAATGATAATCTCCCCAGTGTCCCCCTGCTTAAGCCAGTACATGTCTGGGCCCGTCTGAAGTTTGCTAGAGAGCATTTGGATGATCCAGAAGAGTATTGTGGAAATGTCAAATACTTATTTTCCACCATAATTTGAAAATAAATTCCTAAAAAATCAGACAATGTGATTTTATGGATTTTCCCCCCCATTATGTCTCTCATAGTTGAGGTATACCTATGATGAAAATTACAGCCTCTTATCTTTTTAAGTGGGAGAACTTGCACAATTGGTGGCTGACTAAATACTTTTTTGCCCCACTTTAGGCTTTGTTCACACGACAGAATGTCCGCATGGTGAATCTGTGCGGGCATTTCATAGACGGATATGCATTCCATGCGGACTTTGTGCGGACACAGCAAATGGAATTTCCGTGCCAGAAACATCTGGCACGGAAATTCCGCCGTGTGCACAGCGAAGCAGAATGCCGTTGAATTCAGTGGGACTCTGCTGCAGCGGAATCTCCGCGCCGGATTCCAATGTGGAATCCGGAATGGAAATTCTGACATGTGAACATGGCCTAAGGGCCCATTCAGATGGCCGACCTGGGGAAACTCTGTTCTTCTAACGCCCCTGCAACGGAGTCTCCGGCCAGAATATTTCCAGGTCAAGATTTTATAGTATGAGTAGGTCCTTATATAATATTTTACAATAGTCATGGCAGGAGGAATTAAAGGGGTTATCCAGGGATTCAAAAAACTGCTGCTTTCTTCCCAAAAATAGTGCCACGCCTGTCTTCAGATTGTGTGTGGTATTACAACTCAATTAATTTCAATGGAACTGAGCTGCAATACCACTTACAACCTGAGCACTGTTGACAGGGCCGGCTAGAGCTCACTCCTGATGGGGGCGCCGCTCTGGCTGCAGCAATAAAGTTAGCCAACATCTGAAGCAACCGCCCATCCAGCAAAACCCCGCCATGCCGCCCCCCCCAGTAGTAAGGAAATTACATGAGGAGGGGGTTTGTTACAGTGTGTCTCCCCAGTAGTAAGGTGATTACATGAGGAGGAGGTTTGTTACAGTGTGTCACCCCAGTAGTAAGGAGATTACATGAGGAGGGGGTTTGTTACAGTGTGTCACCCCAGTAGTAAGGTGATTACATGAGGAGGAGGTTTGTTACAGTGTGTCACCCCAGTAGTAAGGAGTTTACATGAGTAAGGGGTGTGTTACAGTGTGTCACCCCAATAGTAAGGAGATTACATGAGGAGGAGGTTTGTTACAGTGTGTCACCTCAGTAGTAAGGAGATTTCATGAGAAGGGGGTTTGTTACAGTGTGTCACCTCAGTAGTAAGAATATTACATGAGGAGGAGGTTTGTTACAGTGTGTCAACCCAGTAGTAAGGTGATTACATGAGGAGGGGGTCTGTTATAGTGTGTCACCCCAGTAGTAAGGAGATTACATGAGGAGGAGGTTTGTTACAGTGTGTCACCCCAGTAGTAAGGAGATTACATCAGGAGGGGGTCTGTTATAGTGTGTCACCCCAGTAGTAAAGAGATTACATGAGGAGGGGGTTTGTTACAGTGTGTCAACCCATTAGTAAGGTGATTACATGAGGAGGAGGTTTGTTACAGTGTGTCACCCCAGTAGTAAGGAGATTACATGAGGAGGGGGTTTGTTACAGTGTGTCACCCCAGTAGTAAGGAGATTACATGAGGAGGGGGTTTGTTACAGTGTGTCACCCCAGTAGTAAGGAGATTATATGATGAGGAGGTTTGTTACAGTGTGTCACCCCAGTAGTAAGGTGATTACATGAGGAGGAGGTTTGTTACAGTGTGTCACCCCAGTAGTAAGGAGATTACATGAGGAGGGGGTCTGTTACAGTGTGTCACCCCAGTAATAAGGAGATTACATGAGGAGGGGGTTTGTTACAGTGTGTCACCCCAGTAGTAAGGTGATTATACGAGTAGGGGGTTGTTACAGGGTGCCACCCCAGAAGTGAGGTATTTACTTGAGAAGGGGGTTTATTACAATGTGTCACCCCAGTAGTAAGGTGGGACGTGTCAAAGGGCAGAGCCAATGCGCGAGGTCAAGGGGCAGCAAAATGAGGTGGTAAAAATCCTTGCACCAGGCCTGAAGTGGCGCTGTTTCTGGAAGAAAGCCGCTATGTTTTTCTAATCCTGGTTAACCCCTTCAATTTACTAACAGTAGACGGACAGGAGGTCAGAGCTGGCGGAGTTCTCCTGTAATGGTAAACGGTCAGGACAAGAGGCCGACAGACAGATGTGGTCAGGGAATAAGTGGGGACAGTACAACACAGGGACCTAGGAATTTTGATGCTCAGGCAAAGAATGTTGGTAGTAGGACCCATATGTAGCCTAGGGCCTTGGTGCGTGTTGGACCTTCGAGAAGCGGAGAGCTTCCCCTAGAGCCATAATGACAGTGTGAAGGCAGCACTTGGAAGCCGTCCAGTGCGGGGGTCCCCTCCTACCATGGGACTGGTAGAAATCAGGTGTCTGGTTATAAATACACCAGTGCTAATGGTAAATAATAAAGGTCCCATTGGGATTGTCATCCAGCTGAGAACATGGCTGAACACATTTTTCAAATAACATCAAATAGCTTGTGGTAGATCTTCTTTCCATATAATTGGAATATCTCGTAGGAGAGATTTTCCTCTGGCGGTCAGTGCTGACAGCTACCCATAGACGGCAGCTGGTAAATCCATTTTTTAAAAATTGTTGCTGTTCTTTGGCGTCATTCTAATTCTGCTGTTATTGCTGGGGCTATTTTTCTTTCCACACAAGACTTAAAAAATCTTCTCGATCCCTGTTCCTCGAAATACCTTTCTGTTCCATCTTGTATCATGAACTTAAAGGGGTATTCCTGGAAAAAAAACTTTTATTTATATATATATATATATATATATATATATATATATATATATATTAAATTTAAGTAGCCGTATTAGTCCAGTGATGCAGATGCAAATCATAAAATGTTGCAGTATCTTGTAATACCTTTTTTATTGGACTAACAGTATTTGACAAAATGCTGTTAGTCCAATAAAAAAGGTATTACAAGAGAGAAGGTATTTGCATCTCTCTCTATATATATCAACTGGCTCCAGAAAGTTAAACAGATTTGTAAATTACTTCTATTAAAAAATCTTAATCCTTCCAATAATTTTCAGCTGCTGAAGTTGAGTTGTTCTTTTCTGTCTGGTAACAGTGCTCTCTGCTGACATCTCTGCTTGTCTCGGGAACTGCACAGAGTACAAGAGGTTTGCTATGGGGATTTGCTTCTACTCCGGGCAGTTCCCGAGACACGTGTCATCAGAGAGCACTTAGAAAGAAAATAACAACTCAACTTCCGCAGCTCATAAGTCATGAAAGGATTAAGATTTTTTAAGCACCAGCCAACCAGGTGACCTGCAGCTTGACCTATGGGTTTCTGGCTCAGCCCCCCTTTATAAGAGGGGCAGCCATTACAATCTTTCTTAGATCCTGATATACAGTAAAGTCCAGACGTCTCAGATCCAGTGTCCAGCACATCTGGAGGCCTCAAGCCTAACCTACAGCCACATTCCAGTAAGTCAACTCATCTATGTCTGCTGTCACTATCTTCAGTCAAGTCAAGTCTATAGTCAAGTCTATTATAGTCAGTGTGGCTGTCCTAGAGTCTGTCAAAGTCACTACAAGTCCCAGCAAGCTGCAAGGTCCCCTCCATGTTACTGACCACCTCTCTGGGATCCTGGCCTATCTGTAAAGACTATTATCATCTGTCTACCTCAGTAAAGCTGCCGTTAACCCTAACCTGGTCTTGGACTATTATTGCCCCGCCTAACCTTGGGATAGCGGAGCTACCTTCAGGTGGTTACTTTAGGGGTTAATAACACCTGCCCCTGGGCTACAACATCTGCCCCATACACCTCACCTTCACACCCCATGGCTCAACACAGAACTATCCTGTGTCAAAATGGATTCCCCAACTTAGTATCCCTTCGATAAGCAAGACTAGAAAGTATCACTATACAGTGACCCCCCCGACCTACGATGGCCCCGACATACCATAATTTCAACATACAATGGCCTCTCAGAGGCAGCATCAACATACGATGCTTTTTTATGTCGGGGCCATCGCATAAACGGCTATCCGGCAGCGCAGACTGCTTTAGCTGCCACCGGATAACCGTTTACGGTGCCCCGTGTGGTCCGCTGACGATCACTTACCTGTCCTCGGGGCTCCGGCGCATCCTCTTCAGGATCCCCTCCATCGTCGGCGCTCTCCATCGTCGTCATCACGTCGCTGCGCACGCCGTCCCGTCATCCAATAGGAGCGGCGTGCGTAACGACGTGATGGCGGCGACGGAGAGCGCGGATGCCGGGGAAGCAGAGGCCTTGCTGGAGCGTCGGGGACACCTCGGGGACGCGGCGACAGCGATGGAAGGCGACATCCAGGGCAGCGGTGACGGTCCGGAGGGGACAGGTGAGTACAACTTCCTCTAACAGTGGTAGTCCAGTGGTGAAAAACTTATCCCCTACCCTAAGGATAGGGGATAAGTTTGAGATCACGGGGGGTCCGACCGCTGGGGCCCCCTGCGATCTCTCTGTACGGGGGCCAGGCTCTCCGGCCAGATAGCAGGTGTCGACCCCCCGCACGAAGCGGCGGCCGACACGCCCCCTCAATACAACTCTATAGCAGAGCCGGAGATTGCCGATGGCAGCGCTTCGGCTCTGCCATAGAGTTGTATTGAGGGGGCGTGTCGGCCGCCGCTTCGTGCGGAGGTCGACCCGCCCCCTTCCCGCGGGCTGTCGGGGCTCCGTACAGGAGATCGCAGAAGGCCCCAGCGGTCGGACCCCCCACGATCTGCAACTTATCCCCTATCCTTAGGATAGGGGATAAGTTGTTCACCACTGGGTCACCACTGGACTACTCCTTTAAACCTGCGGACCTCCAGATGTTGCAAAACTACAACTCCCAGCATGCCCGGACAGCCAACGGCTGTCCGGGCATGCTGGGTGTTGTAGTTTTGCAACATCTGAAGGTCCGCAGGTTGTAGACCACTGTCCTATACTTTCAACAAACGATGGTCCATTTGGAACGGATTACCATCGTATGTTGAGAGACCACTGTACTGGACCTCACTCAAGGTTGACCATTCATTTGGATGGCCAGCATGAAAAACTACATTTCCGATGGCAGGATAAAATGGCAGTCTCTTTCGTTCCCTTTCCCAAAATTGTATACAGCTGTCACCGTACCCACCTGGCTTTCGTAGATTGTGTTATTCACTCCCTACTGGAGGTTCATGATCCCGTCTTAGAGTTCAGTCGTCTCATCTATGTGTAGCCTCCAGGCCCATCTCTTTGGCAGGTTCAGCAGATTTATGAGCGGTTGTATCTGATTTGTTTTTAATGGCTGAACATTTGGCTGTCAAGTAAGTGTTTTATTCACTCTTTGCTATTATTGCATGAAGCTGACTCTTTATTGCCAAAATGTCCTGGATACGGGAGCGTGAGGAGGTGATCAGACTGAAGGAGCAGTAGACCTTAAAGGAGTACTCTGCCCCTAGACATCTTATCCCCTATCCAAAGGATAGGGGATATGATGTCTGATCGCAGGGGTCCCGTCGCTAGGACCCCCGCAATCTCTGCTGCGGCACCCCAGACATCAGGTGCACGGAGCGAACTCCACTCCATGCCTGATGACTAGCCATGTGGCGCTGATGTCACGGCTACGCCCCCTCATGATGTTATGATCACGACCCCTCAATGCAAGTCTATGGGAAGGGGCGTGGCCATGATGTCACAAGCTTTCGGTGCCGCAGCCAGTGTTCTAAACGAACGCCGGGTGCTCCAGGGAGATTGCCGGGGGGTCCCAGCGCCGGGCCCCTCCCACGATCAGACATCTTATCCCCTATCCTTTGGATAGGGGATAAGATGTCTAGGGGTGGAGTAACCCTTTAAGTGGAGGTTTTACGCAAGAAGGTATCTTCCTAATTTCCATCTCCCCCAATTTCCATAACAGCACCCAAATCTCCCAGGTGCACAGAGCGGGTACAACTTGCACCCTCCATGCATTCTCTATAGGAGTGCCAAAGATACACGAGCGCATTGACCTAGTTCTGAGCACAGGGAGATTAGGGGGGCCGTTCTGGAGATCGCGGGGGTCCCAGTGGTCGGACCCCCTGCAATCAGACATGACATAACAACATGGGGGGAAAGCAAAAGTTGCCCAGTTGCCCATAGCAACCAATCAGATTGCTTCTTTCATTTTGCAGAGGCCTCGTTAAAAATGAAAGAAGGGATCTGGTTGGTTGCTATTGGCAACTGGGCAACTTCTCCTCTGGACAGGTTTTGATAAATCTCCCCTATGGTGTCCGCAACACTGACAACTTGCTGTTTTTTGTCTTTTTTTCCAAAACAGCACCACTCTTGTCCATACTCTGGGTCCAGTATTGCAGCTAAGGGTGCTTTCACACCACGTTTTGTACTTACGGTTCCCGAATACGGTTGGGAGGAGGGGGCGGGGCTTAATCGCGGCGCCCGCACTCAGCCGTATTCGGGAACCGTATCTAATGCATGTCTATGAGCCGACCGGAGTGAACCGCAGCCTCTGGTCGGCTGTGTTTTCGGACGTATGCGGTTTCCCGACCGCAGGCAAAAACGCGGTCAACCGCGTTTTTGCCTACGGTCGGGAAACCGTATACGGCCGAAAACACAGCCGACCAGAGGCTGCGGTTCACTCCGGTCGGCTCATAGACATGCATTAGATACGGTTCCCGAATACGGCTGAGTGCGGGCGCCGCGATTAAGCCCCGCCCCCTTCCTCCCAACCGTATTCGGGAACCGTAAGTACAAAACGTGGTGTGAAAGCACCCTAAGCCCAAGTTTTTCTTTTTAAGATAAAATTGTGGGATGCCAACAAACAATGGCGAAATGCCTTGCTAATATAATGCCTCGATCCATCTGGCCTCCTCCTAGTTGCACAAACGTTTTTCTATACACACAGTCCTTTGATGAAGTCTTGGATGTGTGTGGAAATAATTTTTGGTAGCTGGAAACATGTGAACATTGTCTGTGTCATGTGCAGTGGAAGCTTTTAGTCATCTTCTCTCCCAAGTTATGTACAGTGATCCCTCAGCTTACAATGGCCTCAACATACAATAGTTTCAACATACAATGGTCTTTTCTGGACCATTGTAACTTGAAACCAGACTCAACATACAATGCTATGGTCAGTCCAGATCTGTGAAACATGTCAATGAACTGACCAATCAGAATGGGCATTCACTGGTAAAACTCCTGTATTACTGAAGCGTATGCACTGACTGGTGACTAGTAGTGCCCCCTACAGTACAGGGACGTATTACATGTTCTGTACGACTCTTTACCTATACCAGGGTTAGCTGCTCCAGGTGAGGGCGGCTCCATGTTACTTTTTTAGGACACTGGGGGAGATTTATCAAAACTTGTGCAAAGGAAAAGTTGCTTAGTTGCCCATAGCAACCAATCAGATTCCTTCTTTCATTTTGTCGAGGCCTTGTTAAAAATGAAAGAAGCCAGCTGATTGGTTGCTATGGGCAACTGGGCAACTTTTCCTCTAGACAGGCTTTCATAAATCTCCCCTACTGTGTGTACTGTACAGGACCCCGAAGAAGCTCCTGTCCTCTACATAGACCAGTGCTTCCCAAGCAGGGTGCCCCCAGCTGTTGCAAAACTACAACTCCCAGCATGCCCGGACAGCCGAAGGCTGTCCGGGCATGCTGGGAGTTGTAGTTTTGCAACAGCTGGAGGCTCCCTGCTTGGGAAACACTGACATAGACAGTAATTTACAGCTCCCAGTAGATCTTTATTACTTTTATATGTAAGGATTTGCTTTATCTATATCAGTTATCTACTTATTTTTATTTAATTCTCACTTTTTCCTATTTTTGGATGACATTTTTGGTGCCTTTAGGACCAATTACCAGGTTTCCATAGAGTTCTGGTCTCAACATACAATGGTTTCAACATACAATGGTCGTCCCAGAACCAATTAATATTGTAACTTGAGGGACCACTGTATATGTCTGTCTGAGCCTGAGAAATGCTAACAAAGACTTGACTGCAGCCGGTGCACCCATAGTGCAGCCGGTGCACCCATATATTCGCTAAATTCGCATATTCGTAATATTCGCGTTTTATTTTCGCGTATACGAAAATGCGTGTATGCGAAAATTTGCATATGCGAAAATTAGCATATAAAAAATTAGCATAAGCACAAATTCGCATATGCGAAAACTAGCACGCCATTCTCTCACAGTAGTATTAGAGCCTTATTTACACACAAGCTGGAAGCAGAGAGGGGTGATCACTGTGATGTGTACTGTTGAAAAAAAAAACGAATATTCGTAATTACCAATACAGTGATCCCTCAAATTACAATGGCCTCAACATACAATAGTTTCAACATACAATGGTCTTTTCTGGACCATTGTAAGTGGAAACCAGATTCAACATACAATGTACAGACAGTCCAGATCTGTGATACCTGTCAATGGCTGGAAGATCTGACCAATCATAATGGGCATTCACTGGTAAAACCCCTGTATTACTGAAGTGTATGCACTGACTGGTGTCTGGTAGCGCCCCCTACAGTACAGGGAGGTATTACATGTTCTGTACACTTTACCTTTATTACTGAAGTGCATGCACTGACTGATGTCTGGTAGCGCCCCCTACAGTACAGGGAGGTATTACATGTTCTGTACACTTTACCTGTACCAGGGTTAGCTGCTCCTTTGGACACCAGGTGAGGGCGGCTCCATGTTACTTTTTTAGGACACTGTGTACTGTACAGGACCCCGAAGAAGCTCCTGTCCTCTACATAGACCAGTGTTTCCCAAGGAGGGTGGCCCCAGCTTTTGCAAAACTACAACTCCCAGCATGCCCGGACAGCCTTTGGCTGTCCGGGCATGCTGGGAGTTGTAGTTTTCCAACAGTTGGAGGCTCCCTGCTTGGGAAACACTGACATAGACAGTGATTACAGCTCCCAGCAGATCTTTCTTACTTTTATATGTAAGGATTTTCTTTATCTATATTAGTTATCTACTTATTTTACTTTCATTCTCACTTTTTCCTATTTTTTGGATGACATTTTGGTGCCTTTAGAACCAATTACCAGGTTTCCATAGCATTCTGGTCTCAACATACAATGGTTTCAACATACAATGGTCGTCCCGGAACCAATAAATATTGTAACTTGAGGGACCACTGTATATAGTGCTATATTCGCGAATATTCGCTAATTCGCGAATATGCGATATTCGCGAATAAAATTCGCATTGCGAATATTCGCGAGCAACACTAATGACAGATCAGTAGGGCCCCGTCAGTACCTCTTCCTTCAGAATAATACTACACTTAGTGGGGTCCCTGGGTTTCCCTACAAACCTGGGAGACCAGTTGCCCATTCATTGAACCAGAAGAGATAGCAGTAGAGCGGATTTGCAGAAGCTTCGGTTTTGCAGCTTTTACCTCCCAGGGGATTATTAGGCGCGGACAAGAAACTCAATTATTCAATGTCACAGAAGTATGTGAATAGGTCTGCAGGTCACTTTCTACATTCTGCAAGGAAATATATCTGACTGATGGTATTAGGCTACTGCTCCACTGCCGATTTAGTCTTGCCATTCAGGGTTCACTGCGGTAGAACCATTTCTTGGCGTAGTTTTCATTGCGCTATTTGAATTACTTTATTCCTTCTTTTAGATGCTTTTGGTGCCAGTGTTGCCTAGAACATGATCTTGTCGGCCCATCACGTCTCTTCACATGGTAACACCACAGTATCTTCCAACCAATTGATGTCACTGGGCACCTGCAGAGTGAATACGAAGAGGAGACACCAGTGGACTGTGCGGGAGCTTGAGCGAGAGAAGGTGAGTATGGTGTTTTAAGGGGTACTCCAGTGAAAACCTTTATTTTTATTTTTTTTTTTAAATCAACTGGTGCCAGAAAGTCAAACAGATTTGTAAATTACTTCTATTAAAAAAAAATCTTAATCCTTCCAGAACTTATTAGCTGCTGAATGCTACAAAGGAAATTCTTTTCCGTTCGAAACACAGAGCTGTCTGCTGACATCACGAGCACAGTGCTCTCTGCTGACACCTCTGTTCATTTTAGGAACTGTCCAGAGTAGGAGAAAATCCCCATATGCTGCTCTGGACAGTTCCTAAAATGGACAGAGATGTCAGCAGAGAGCACTGTGCTCGTGATGTCAGCAGAGAGCTCAAAAAGAAAAGAATTTCCGCTGTAGTATTCGGCAGCTAATAAGTACTGGAAGGATTAAGATTTTTTAATAGAAGAAGTAATTTACAAATCTGTTTAACTTTCTGGCACCAGTTGATTTAAAAAAAAAAAATGAAAAAGTTTTCCACCGGAGTACCCCTTTAAAGAGGAGGAAACTACCTACATGGGGATTACCTACAGGGAGGATAATACCTACAGGGAGACCTACTTACAAGGGACCTAGCTACATGGAGCATACTACATACAGGGAGATCTACCTACAGAGAACCTAGCTACATGGGGATCCCACCTACTGAAGTGACTACATACCAGGAGACCTATCTTCAGGTGTTCTACCTACAGGGAGACCTACCTATGTGGGAATTACCTACAGGGAGGATGCTACCTTTAGAGAGACCTACCTACAGGAGATTTAGCTACACTGGAAATGCTACCTACATGGGGACTTGCCTACAGGGGGATACTACCTACAGGGAGACCTAGCTAAATGGGGAATACTATCTACAGAAGGGGCCTATCTACAGGTGTCATACCTACAGGGAGACTTACCTACAGGGATACTTCCCCACAGGGGACCTAGCTACATGGGGGATACTACATACAGGAGGGACCTATCTACAGGGGAAATAACTACTGCCCTGGGGAAGCCTGTCTACCAACTGGAGCGACCTACCTACCTAAGTTTTTCAAATTTTTGTGTTTACTGGTGGTTGAGCTATTAGTACATACTTAAACATGTAATGAGGAAAATGGATTATGTGAAGGCTGGTATACATCCTGCTGATAAATCATGTGGCCTCATAATAACTGGAAAATCTGCTGTAGATTCTATGTCTCCATTAAACAAGGCATGTGTGGTAGGTAGTATAAGGCATGTGTGGTAGGTAGCATATGACGTGTGGTAGGTAGTATAAGGCATGTATGGTAGGAAGTATATGGCATGTGTGGTAGGTAGTATAAGGCATGTGTGGTAGGTAGTATAAGGCATGTGTGGTAGGTTGTATATGGCATGTGTGGTAGGTAGTATATGGCATGTGTGGTAGGTAGTATAAGGCATGTTTGGTAGGTAGTATATGGCATGTGTGGTAGGTAGTATAAGGCATGTGTGGTAGGTAGTATATGGCATGTGTGGTAGGTAGTATAAGGCATGTTTGGTAGGTTGTATATGGCATGTGTGGTAGGTAGTATAAGGCATGTTTGGTAGGTAGTATAAGGCATGTGTGGTAGGTAGCATATGACATGTGTGGTAGGTAGTATAAGGCATGTATGGTAGGAAGTATATGGCATGTGTGGTAGGTAGTATAAGGCATGTGTGGTAGGTAGTATAAGGCATGTGTGGTAGGTAGTATAAGGCATGTGTGGTAGGTAGTATATGGCATGTGTGGTAGGTAGTATATGGCATGTGTGGTAGGTAGTATAAGGCATGTTTGGTAGGTTGTATATGGCATGTGTGGTAGGTAGTATAAGGCATGTTTGGTAGGTAGTATAAGGCATGTGTGGTAGGTAGTATAAGGCATGTATGGTAGGTGGTATATGGCATGTGTGGTAGGTGGTATAAGGCATGTGTGGTAGGTAGTATATGGCATGTGTGGTAGGTAGTATATGGCATGTGTGGTAGGTAGTATAAGGCATGTGTGGTAGGTAGTATATGGCATGTGTGGTAGGTAGTATAAGGCATGTGTGGTAGGTAGTATAAGGCATGTGTGGTAGGTAGTATAAGGCATGTGTGGTAGGTAGTATATGGCATGTGTGGTAGGTGGTATAATGCATGTGTGGTAGGTAGTATAAGGCATGTGTGGTAGGTAGTATAAGGCATGTGTGGTAGGTAGTATAAGGCATGTGTGGTAGGTAGTATACAGCATGTGTGGTAGGTAGTATAAGGCATGTATGGTAGGTAGTATAAGGCATGTGTGGTAGGTAGTATAAGGCATGTGTGGTAGGTAGTATATGGCATGTGTTGTAGGTAGTATAAGGCATGTGTGGTAGGTAGTATAAGGCATGTGTGGTAGGTAGTATAAGGCATGTGTGGTAGGTAGTATAAGGCATGTGTGGTAGGTAGTATAAGGCATGTGTGGTAGGTAGTATATGGCATGTGTGGTAGGTAGTATAAGGCATGTTTGGTAGGTAGTATAAGGCATGTGTGGTAGGTAGTATAAGGCATGTGTGGTAGGTAGTATATGGCATGTGTGGTAGGTAGTATAAGGCATGTGTGGTAGGTAGTATAAGGCATGTTTGGTAGGTAGTATAAGGCATGTGTGGTATGTAGTATAAGGCATGTGTGGTAGGTAGTATAAGGCATGTGTGGTATGTAGTATAAGGCATGTGTGGTAGGTAGTATAAGGCATGTGTGGTAGGTAGTATATGGCATGTGTGGTAGGTAGTATAAGACATGTGTGGTAGGTAGTATATGGCATGTGTTGTAGGTAGTATAAGTCATATGTGGTAGGTAGTATATGGAATGTGTGGTAGGTAGCATAAGGCATGTGTGGTAGGTAGTATAAGGCATATGTGGTAGGTAGTATAAGGCATGTGTGGTAGGTAGTATAAGGCATGTGTGGTATGTAGTATAAGGCATGTGTGGTAGGTAGTATAAGGCATGTGTGGTAGGTAGTATAAGGCATGTGTGGTAGGTAGTATAAGGCATATGTGGTAGGTAGTATAAGGCATGTGTGGTATGTAGTATAAGGCATGTGTGGTAGGTAGTATAAGGCATGTGTGGTAGGTAGTATAAGGCATGTGTGGTAGGTAGTATAAGGCATATGTGGTAGGTAGTATATGGCATGTGTTGTAGGTAGTATATGGAATGTGTGGTAGGTAGTATAAGGCATATGTGGTAGGTAGTATAAGGCATGTGTGGTAGGTAGTATAAGTCATATGTGGTAGGTAGTATATGGAATGTGTGGTAGGTAGTATAAGGCATGTGTGGTAGGTAGTATAAGGCATGTGTGGTAGGTGGCAGTAAACCTACAGAATATAGTCAGACATGACTAAATGCATCGAATCAATCCCAATGCAACTAATCATAAACCATGTGAATTTACAGAAAACCATCCGGCCTCATATGAGGACTGGGGGAGACTTATCCTGTCCCCGGATTTAGTTTGTAATTACGGCGTCCAGGTTACTTGTAGTGATACTAAAATAGTTCAGAGCTGCATTCTCCATTATATTGGCAGAAATATAGTGGTGTCTGTCAGTAGGATTATTTACTGTGATTGTAGCTCTGGAGTATGATATACTGTCACCTCACCAGCAGAATAGTGAGTGCAGCTCTAAAGTACATACAGGATGTAATATACCCCAGGATCAGTACAGGATAAGTAATGTAATGTATGTACACAGTGACCCCACCAGCAGAATAGTGAGTACAGCTCTGAAGTATAATACAGGATATAACACAGGATCAGTACAGGATAAGTAATGTAATGTATGTACACAGTGACCCCACCAGCAGAATAGTGAGTACAGCTCTGAAGTATAATACAGGATATAACACAGGATCAGTACAGGATAAGTAATGTAATGTATGTACACAGTGACCCCACCAGCAGAATAGTGAGTACAGCTCTGAAGTATAATACAGGATATAACACAGGATCAGTATAGGATAAGTAATGTAATGTATGTACACAGTGACCTCACCAGCAGAATAGTGAGTACAGCTCTGGAGTATAATACAGGATATAACTCAGGATCAGTACAGGATAAGTAATGTAATGTATGTACACAGTGACCTCACCAGCAGAATAGTGAGTACAGCTCTGAAGTATAATACAGGATATAACTCAGGATCAGTACAGGATAAGTAATGTAATGTATGTACACAGTGACCTCACCAGCAGAATAGTGAGTACAGCTCTGGAGTATAATACAGGATATAACTCAGGATCAGTACAGGATAAGTAATGTAATGTATGTACACAGTGACTCCACCAGCAGAATAGTGAGTGCAGCTCTGGAGTATAATACAGGATATAACTCAGGATCAGTATAGGATAAGTAATGTAATGCATGTACACAGTGACCTCACCAGCAGAATAGTGAGTACAGCTCTGGAGTATAATACAGGATATAACTCAGGATCAGTACAGGATAAGTAATGTAATGTATGTATACAGTGACTTCACCAGCAAAATAGTGAGTACAGCTCTGAGGTATAAAACAGGATATAACTCAGGATCAGTACAGGATAAGTAATGTAATGTATGTACACAGTGACTCCACCAGCAGAATAGTGAGTACAGCTCTGGAGTATAATACAGGATATAACTCAGGATCAGTACAGGATAAGTAATGTAATGTATGTACAGTGACCTCACCAGCAGAATAGTGAGTACAGCTCTGGAGTATAATACAGGATATAACTCAGGATCAGTACAGGATAAGTAATGTAATGTATGTACACAGTGACCTCACCAGCAGAATAGTGAGTACAGCTCTGGGGTATAATACAGGATATAACTCAGGATCAGTACAGGATAAGTAATGTAATGTATGTACACAGTGACCTCACCAGCAGAATAGTGAGTACAGCTCTAGAGTATAATACAGGATACAACTCAGGATCAGTACAGGATAAGTAATGTAATGTATGTACACAGTGACCACACCAGCAGAATAGTGAGTACAGCTCTGGAGTATAATACAGGATATAACTCAGGATCAGTACAGGATAAGTAATGTAATGTATATACACAGTGTATAAATTCAACATACTAACACCAACACAGAATACACATAGAATTAAATCTAACACCAACATCCCCTCATACAGTAACCATAGAGAGATAAATACCAGACTACAGGCTCTGCATACTGTACATAGTAGTGATGACTGTGTAGTTATATCCAGTAACTCACAGGTGAAGTCTTTTTTGATCATTGTTGTTTACTTTCCTTTTTCTATTCCATCCAGCCCGGGGCATCATGAACTCTTCTTCTGGCAAACAGGTTCTCTCTGCACAATCTTTCGGAGAAACCTTTAAGGCTCCTGGTTCACCTCTGTACAAGCTCTCCATCTGTATTGCCCTATACACTTTGTGCCTTCATATAGTGGTTAGGCCCCTCTGTGCCCCTATGCAGGGTCGGCGTTAGGGCGGGGCAAACCAGGCAATTGCCTAGGGCCCCCATCCCCCAGGGGGCCTCCTGCCGGCTGCTCAGCATAGGCCTAATCAAGCCCAGGGGGGGCTCCCCGGCTGCCACTGAGCAGCCCGCAGCGGCCCCCCGTCACATTCTGGACATCCCTGTGTCCCGAAAGATCTTTTCGAGACACAAGGATGTCCCTTTTACCTTTCTGCGGCGGCCCCAGCGTTAACTTTAAAAACGCTGGGGCCGCCGCGAGGTAGCGCACGCAGGGACGTCACTGATGTCCCGTGCGTGCGCCCATAGCAATGGAGGAGCGGAGCATCGAGTAGGTCACTCGCCGGCCGGCATGGTAAGTCATCAGCACCAGCTGGCAGCACGTCATCTTCGGTGCTCTGACCACCGCTCCTCCGGCCCCGGGACCTACTGCTATGGTCTATAGGCTATAGCAGTAGACCGTGACCCCGGACCGGAGGACCGGTGGTCAGAACACTGAAGTGGGGCAGTACACAGACATACAGCCTCCAGCCATACACTGTATATGGCTGAAGGCTGTATGTCTGTGGGGGACTATACTGCACCAAATGTGGGGAACTATACTGCACCTAATGTGGGGAACTATACTGCACCTAATGTGGGGAACTATACTGCACCTAATGTGGGGAACTGTACTGCACCTAATGTGGGGGAACTTTACTGCACCTAATGTGGGGAACTATACTGCACCTAATGTGGGGGAACTATACTGCACCTAATGTGGGGGAACTATACTGCACCTAATGTGGGGGAACTATACTGCACCAAATGTGGGGAACTATACTGCACCAAATGTGGGGAACTATACTGCACCTAATGTGGAGAACTATACTGCACCTAATGTGGAGAACTATACTGCACCTAATGTGGGGGAACTATTCTGCACCTAATGTGGGGGAACTATATTGCACCTAATGTGGGGGAACTATACTGCACCTAATGTGGGGGAACTGTACTGCACCTAATGTGGGAGGACTGTACTGCACCTAATGTGGGGGAACTGTACTGCACCTAATGTGGGGGAACTGTACTGCACCTAATGTGGGGGAACTGTACTGCACCTAATGTGGGGAAACTGTAGTGCACCTAATGTGGGGGAACTGTACTACACACCTAATGTGGGGGAACTGTACTGCACCTAATGTGGGGGAACTATACAAAAATATAAAATTGTACCATTCTGATCCCTCTAACTCTTTTATTTTTCTGTTTATGGGGATGTGAGGGTCATTTTTTGCGCTGTGATTTGTAGTTTTTATCGGTACCATTTTTGTTTTGATGGGACTTTTCAATTGCTTTTTAGATATTTTTTATGGTATTTGAAGTGATCAAAAATTTGCAAATCTGGTTAGTGCACTATTACGACTTTTGGGGCCCCACTTTTGATTTTGCCTAGAGCCACGCTAAGCCTAAAACCGGCCCTGCCCCTATGTAGAATCAGGTCCCCACAATGCCCCCATATCTGGCCCCATTTAAAAAAAAAAGAAAAAAAACCTAAACACTCACTTGTCACAGTGCTCCCCCGCAGCTCTTTTCTGTCCTTCCAGAGCACCATTTAGGTCCTCTTCTTTCTGAGCTTCCAGTGCAGGCCGCATGGTATAGAGAAGCTGCCTGTACCAAAGTCCCCGCTGCCTCTTCACATTTACTACTGTGTGTGTGTCTTAATGACGCACACACAAGTAAATCTGAGCTAGCACGGGAATCTGGGACCTGGATTTACAGGTGGGTCACCCTTAGCCCTCAGGCCGTGAAGGTTGTGACTAGGGTTGCCAGGTGGTTGGTATTTTACCGACACAGCCGATATTTTGGCCACCCTCCCAGTATTTTTAATGTAATGGCCAGTATTTATCCAACCAATCCTCCAACTCCCGAAATGTTTCACCATATACCATACCAGTGTTTCCCAACCAGAGTGTCTCCAGCTGTTGCATAACTACAACTCCCAGCATGCCCGGACAGCCAATGCTGACCAATACTATATACTACTTTAAAAGTAGTGTTGAGCGGCATAGGCCATATTCGAATTCGCGAATATTCGCGAATATATGGACGAATATTCGTCATATATTCGCGGATATTCGCATATTCGTTATACTCTCGTTTTATTTTCGCGCTTGCAAAAATTCGCATATGCAAAAATTAGCATATGTGGAAATTCGCATATACGAAAATTTTCGTATATGCGAATTGTCGCGCGCCAGTCTCACGCAGTAGTATTACAGCCTTCTTTACACCACACAAGCTGGAAGCAGAGAGGGATGATCACTGTGATGTGTACTGTGAAGAAAAAAAAAAAAAAAAAAAAAGAATATTCGTAATTACGAATATATAGCGCTATATTCGCGAAATTCGCGAATTCGCGAATATGCGATATTCGCGAATAATATTCGAATTGCGAATATTCGCGAGCAACACTACTACTTTATAGTCCAACATGCTGGGAGTTGTAGTTTTCGTTTGGGGCAGCTGCTGGGCCACAGGCTGTATCAGGACATGCTGGGAGTTGTAGTTAGTAACTAACTGCAACTCCCGAATTTAATAAAAAAAAAAGCGATCAAAAAGTCACATCAAAACAAAAATAGTCCTGTTAAAAACTACAAATCCGGGCGCAAAAAAAATGAGCCCTAATACAGGCTCATAAAAGGAGAAATAAAAAAGTTATAGGGGTCAGAATAGGACAAGATTTCCCCCGCATATGTATCATCTGATGTCACGCATATATAATTAATGATGCAAATTAGCATGGCCGGTTATTTTTATTTTTTTTGTGCGTGGTGGCACACGGGGGCGGAGCCGTGACGTCACAATGCTCCGTGTCACGCCCCCTCCCATAGGCTTGCATTGAGGGGGCGCGACGTCACACGGGTAAAGTCACAATGCTCCGGCCCCCTAATCGCCAGTCATCAGACCCAGAGCGAACATGCTCCGGGGACAGATGGTAACGGGGTGCTGCGTGAAAGATCATGGGGGTCCCCTGCGGCGGGACCCCTGCGATCAGGCATAAGATGTCTTAGCGCCGGAGTACCCCTTTAAAGGCTCTGGACCACCTCATCCCAACATCAATATATGCACGGAAGAGATTAAAATTCTTTCCCCTTCATTCAACATGAAACAAAGAAACTCGTAAGCGATGTTAATAAATAATGGTGAATCTCTTTGTAGGTCTTGGCCTGACTGCAATCTGTCTGCTGAGCTTTATCAATCATATGAAGCGCTGAGCTGAACCAGTTCGATTCCTCTCCATTGCATCCTGTGACTCCCACAGTAGCCGTCAGCCCATGGCTCACACAACGCCTATTCCCCTCCCTCTCACCCTGCGGGATTCCCTCTCCTAGTACTGGAGAAGCAAGCCCAGGCCAGCCATAATAAAATGAGACAGAATAGACGTAGAGAGAGAGAGAGAGAGAGAGAGAGAGAGAGAGAGAGAGAGAGCACAGTGTCAGTCAGGTGGGCTAAAGCCAGGGGAGACAATGAAGGAGGACTTGATGCTCAGATGTCTGATACAAGAACCTGCTCATTCCATTGTGTCCTGACATGTTACAATATACTGTGCAAAGTTCACGAGCTGCCGGGACTGACACGGCACTGACAGCTTAAGCAGCACCATGACAATGGAGTAATATAGTCATATTACTGGAGCTGAAAGAAGAGGAACGGAAAACGCCATCCGAGAATGCGCGTGAAACAAAAGCTTTATTTCCTTTTTTTCCCCATATTTCCTCTGGCCTGCGATTAAATGTTCACGGATCAGTTTCACACTAAGCCTTAAAGCGTACCTGTCATTTCAAAAGATTTTTTATTTTTAAAACCTGAATGACTTTGTTAGATTAAAGGGGTAAAACTTTTTCCCGTGGAAAACTTTATTTTTATTTTTTAAATCTACTGGTGCCAGAAAGTTAAACAGATTTGTAACTTACTTCTATAAAAAAAATCTGAATCCTTCCTGTACTTTTTAGGGGCTGTATACTACGGAGGAAATGCTTCTCTTTTTGGATTTCTCTTATGTCACGACCACAGTGCTCTCTGCTGTCCATTTTAGGAACTGTCCAGAGCAGCATGTGTTTGCTAGGGGGATTTTCTCCTGCTCTGGACAGTTCCTAAAATGGACAGCAGAGGTCAGCAGAGAGTACTGTAGTCGTGACATAAGAGAAATCCCAAAAGAAAAGCATTATCTCTATACTATATAGAATACAGCCCCTTAAAAGTAATGGAAGAATTAAGATTTTTTTTTATATAAGTAATTTACAAATCTGTTTAACTTTCTGGCACCAGTTGATTTATTATTATTGTTATTTTTTTAAGTCTTCCATGGGAGTACCCCGTTAACCCTTTGGAAAGGTGACAATGTTATTTTTGGGCACTAATTGCTGTTATTGAGCTCCTGAGAGCCCTCTCCATGGTGCACAGCTCGTTTATATTCTTTCCATTTTAGGGGGTGGGACCTGAGCTGAGATGTTTGCCAGAAGTTCACATATAGGACTTCCTTTCCCTTACTTGTATGGCCAATCACAGCATACACTCCTCTTTGCTATGCCATGACAGTGCTAAAGAAAGTGCACGGGACTAAACAGGGTGGCTGGGTGGTAATTTCTACTGAACACTAGATAGATGGCATGTGGAGGGAGAAGGCTGTTACTGATGTACTGGGTATGCAAGATACAATCAGATGTACTTGGTACCGATATAATCAGATGTTATAATATGAAAGATATAGGAAAGATAACACATGGCAAAAAGTCCGCCATGTTGTATGAATTGAGAGGCCCAAATGAGAAGGCTAAAGTATCTCTCTAGTAATGTGTATTTCTTTGAATGTTTGCAAAGGTGTTATCTATAATAAAAGAAATGTTGACAGAAACCAAGGGGTCTGGCAAACAGGTCAGACAATGGTCTATTGACAGTATTACAAAAACAATGAAAGTCCTGGAGAGTAAAACTCATTGTCTGTCATTTTTTACTCCAATGAGTGGTCTGCTCTGTACACCTAGATACAGGTGTGTGTGTGTTTAACAATGTTTTGTATTTGTATTCTATTTATCTATATCTCTAGCCATCTACAGTATTTGAGATGCCTGAGAAGTATCTATGACATTGTTTTGTCTTATGTGTATACAGGTGATAAGGTGGCCACAATAAACGTTTGCATCTCTAACACAATCATAGTAAATTAATGTTAAGCTGTGATGTCATATAACTAAAACATGATTTCCATACACACACACACACGCCAGTCATCATTGGAGGACATTATGTTTGTTTGGGTGGACCTTTAGATAGGAAACAGGTTAAAAGATGGGTGAATGAGACATAGGGGTGCTCAACACAGGAGGGAACCCCATCCTCATTACGGAAGCTCCTAGAGGCTACTGGAAGGGGCGGAGCCATGAAGAGTTAGGGGGAGAGTATGTCCCATAGCCCACTTTTCTCTGCTGACCGGTTTTACAGGCGTTTCCATGGACCCAGGGCAGCCATATTTCTTTTAACCAGAAGTACTATGTATACTCTTGGTAAGATACACAGGTTTCTTATTTGATTAAGTTACCTCCTTTTTATGTAGACGGAATTATGTCATGTAGCTGAGCAGACCTGGCTTATATATAATCTCAATAATGAGATGGTAATATTAGTTTATAAGCCACACACCCTTCTACTGCAGATGTGGTGGAGCAGAGGAAGATCCCATTAGACTATGCTAGTATGCAATATGATCATTGCATTAATCCCCATAAGACGCGCCCCGCGTCTTATGGGGATCAATGCAATGATCATATTGCATATTAGCATAGTGTAATGGGATCTTCCTCTGCTCCACCACATGATATAATAATTCATAATTAGTAGTGTACTATAAATTATACATTTAGTACCGTATCTTACCAGATATATAGTTGTGGTTAGAACTGGGCGGGGTTTACTCCAATTTTATATATGTAAAATGTCCGTACGATATCATGTTATGTGATGAGCTCTATGCAAAGTATTCTACTGATATCTGAACTAACCTACTTCTGTGAATAAGTTTAATATTATTAAATAACATACTAATGTATCATTGATTTATATCTGACATTACGTCATTGATATTCTTTATATAATTTCATTGATATTATGGTCTGTTTTTATTACTCTTTAATGTTAATCAATTGTCACCAATAAATGTACATCATATATATCATTTTTATAACTGTGTTATCATTTTATTATATTGCAAAAGTTACTTCTACCACTGCTTCATAGAACTCATATCTGGGAAAATAGTCAGGCCCAGATATGGTGAATTGCATTGTTTGTATGTTTTTGGCAATTCATAACGGTCATAATACTTTTAATATTTTTGTTGACCATAATTAATAATTCATAAATGAGTTATTACCCCGACAAGCAAGGAAAGGGTTACACTAAACCCTTAACTGGTACTGTCGCTGTCAAGAAGTTAAAGAAGAGGGGGAGATTATACTGCAGCAGTGTGCACATATAGCAGAAGGTATACTGGTATATACACAAGGAACAGAGCTTTGTGGGGGATGAGAGGAAAGCATTGATATACCTTTGAGGAACAGTGTGAATCATGAATGGCTCTGCTAGCAAGTACATAGTTTATAAGCCACACCCCCTTCTACTGCAGATGTGGTAGAGCAGAGGAAGATCCCATTAGACTATACTCCTAGTGGGCAAAAATTTTTAGCTGTTTTTCTGGGGTAAGGAGTCATTTTTGGTAAAAGAAGTGATGTACGGGAATCACATAGGCTATGAAATAAAGAAAAGTTCTTGGAGATGGCAGTGTTCATTTATAATATCATGAAGCATTATCCCCATCAACAGAAAGGAAAACGCCAACTGAGAATGCACATGAAACAAAACCCATAGATAATTTTTTCCCTGTATTTCATATGGGTCCCAGATTAAGCCTGTGATTAAATGTTCACTCTTCAGTTTTGCATTAACCCTTAAAATCCCACATCATCTTCACTGAATCCTCTCCATCTCTGCCCTTGGATTCTGCTCTGCAAATATGTGAAGCTGGCAGGACCGTTTTTATTTATGTATTTATTATTTAATACATTTTTTTTACTTATTTATTAAGTCATTTTTTCATGTTTTTGTGATGAATCTGATGTTGCTGACCCGTTGATGGATGCTGCTTGTCTTCATGGTCTTGAGAAGGAGAATTTTATGGTGAATTTGTAGTAGTACTGTGTATCAGTGCAGCCATATTAGCTGGTACTGGTACATTTATATCCGTAAGCTTACTTTGCATTATTATTTTGCGATGGTCTCTAAACAATAAACCTTTAAATTCTGCTGAAACTGTGGTATGTGGTATAATTTACCCAATTTTTAATTTTGGTACACAATTGTCGAAGCGCTACAATTTTGCTGCACAAACAAAAATAAGACATAAATAATAAGGATTTATTATTTTTACCCCCCCCCCCCCCCCCCCTTCTAAGCTCAGTTATTTACATTCCAGATCTCTATTAGGGTATGTTCACAGTGTAAACATTTTCGCCTTTTAGGATAAGCTGTCCTGTGTGTGTACATGAGGAGCAGCACAATTTCTGGCATTTATATTACTGTATTTATCGGCGTATAACACGCACTTTTTAGGCTAAAATTTTTAGCCTAAAGTCTGCGTGCGTGTTATACCCCGATACACCCCCAGGAAAGGCAGGGGGAGAGAGGCCGTCGCTGCCCGCTTCTCTCCCCCTGCCTTTCCTGGGGTCTAGAGCGCTGCTGTCGGCCCTTTTCACCCCCTGGTTATCGGCGCCGCTGCCCGTTCTGTCCCCCTGACTATCGGTGCCAGCGCCGATAGCCAGGGAGAGAGAAGCGGCGCCGACAGCCAGGGGGAGAGAAGGGGCAGCGGCACCCATTGCCGGCGCCGCTGCCCCGTTGCCTCCCCCATCCCCGGTGGCATAATTACCTGAGTCGGGTCCGCGCTGCTCCAGGCCTCCGTCGTGCGTCCCCGGCGTCATTGCTATGCGCTGAACGGCGCGGCGCATGACGTCAGAGCGCCGCGCCGTGCATAGCAACGACGCTGGGGACGCACGACGGAGGCCTGGAGCAGCGCGGACCCGACTCAGGTAATTATGCCACCGGGGATGGGGGGAGGCAATGGGGCAGCGGCGCCGGCAATGGGTGCCGCTGCCCCTTCTCTCCCCCTGGCTGTCGGCGCCGCTTCTCTCCCCCTGGCTATCGGCGCCGGCACCGATAGTCAGGGGGACAGAACGGGCAGCGGCGCCGATAACTAGGGGGTGAAAAGGGCCGACAGCAGCGCTCTAGACCCCAGGAAAGGCAGGGGGAGAGAAGCGGGCAGCGACGGCCTCTCTCCCCCTGCCTTTCCTGGGGGTATATCGGGGTATACACGCGCACACACACACCCTCATTTTATCATGGATATTTGGGTAAAAAACTTTTTTTACCCAAATATCCTTGGTAAAATGAGGGTGCGTGTTATAGGCCGGTGCGTGGTATACCCCGATAAATACGGTACTTATATATATATTTTTTTCAACAGGCTTCATCTATAATTTGCAGTTCTCCCAGAGCAGACTATTGGAGCTTCCTTCTTCCTTTTCTATAGACCTATATTACTTGTCTTGCAGACACAGGACAAAGCTGAGATGAAGAAGATTTTAGCATCAAGAGGAGAAAAAAGGGGAGAGTTAATAACAGGAGAAAGAAGCATTTTTGTCAAATAAGATAAATTGCTTATATAAGTTTCCTATATTCACTTGTTCTATTAATCTATGCAAAGTTTGTTTAAATGACACACTGCCTATTTAAGCCATGTTAAAGTGATGACAGTAAAGGGAGGTAAATTACATGGGACAGAGTCTGAGTCTCTTTTTTTTAATATATTCCTAGTTTTGGCTTCAAAAACTGTGTTGGGGTATTCCACCCCTAGACATCCTTTGGATGAGGGTCAGACATCTATGGGAGGGGTGTGATGGGTGTGTACTTCTGCTCCGCAGCCGTCACGCCCACTCCCATAGACATGAATGGAGGGGGAGTGGCGTGACATCACAAACATGTAAGCCATAAACCACCCGCGATGAGACATCTTATCCCCTATCCAAAGATGTCTAGAGGCAGAGTTCCCCTTTAAATGGCATATGTGAAAGTTCCCTCAAGCTCAGCTGTTAGACCTCTCCTGCCTTAGGTGCTCGATTCGACCAGACAAATTTACCAAAGCAATTAAACCACATTAATAAATTTAAACTGTGAAAGACGGAGCGCTCGGCACAGCTGCAGCGAACCCAATAATGATGCACTGGACACCTAATCCGTGTAAAATCTAGCAGGGTGCTCAATCCAGAATGCAGTACAAAACATATGAAGGAAAGAACGGAGATGGCACTCACCACATCAGACATAACGGTAATGCTTTATTACGGTGACCCCTCAGACTACAGCATTGGGGGGAGGAACGCCCGGAGCGAGGTTATAGCTATTTCATTCACTAGGTGCACTTCTTCAGACCGAAGAAGTGAACCTGAAGAAGTGCGCCTAGTGCTTGAAATAGCTATAGCCTCGCTCCGGGCGTTCCTCCCCCCAATGCTGTAGTCTGAGGGGTCACCGTAATAAAGCATTACCGTTATCTCTGATGTGGTGAGTGCCATCTCCGTTCTTTCCTTCACACATTAATACAATTTGTCCGAAACAACATCTGGTGTGTCGGAAACAATGTCTGCTATGAATCCTACAGTACTGGTGACTTCTCCCTATTGAACCATCTCCAGATTAAAGGTTCATATGGTCCAGATGGCTGCCCTCATAATCATTCACATATAATAGAGTAAAAAAAAAATCTACGATTGGAAAGTAAACCAAATAATAAAATACTGTAAAAAATAGTAAAAGTAATAAATAAATAAAAATATATATATACACTGCTCAAAAAAAATAAAGGGAACATTCAGATAACACATCCAAGATCTGAATGAATGAACTAATTGTATGAAATACTTTCGTCTTTACATAGTTGAATGCGCTGACAACAAAAATCACACAACAATTATCAATGGAAATCAAATTTATCAACCCATGGAGGTCTGGATATGGAGTCACACTCAAAATCGAAGTGTTAAATCCCACTACAGGCTGATCCAACTTTATGTAATGTCCTTAACCCCTTAAGGACCGGGGGTTTTTCCGTTTTTGCATTTTCGTTTTTTGCTCCTTGCCTTTAAAAAATCATAACTCTTTCAATTTTGCACCTAAAAATCCATAACATGGCTTATTTTTTGCGCCACCAATTCTACTTTGTAATGACGTCAGTAATTTTGCCCAAAAATCTACGGTGAAACGGAAAAAAAATATCATTGTGCGACAAAATTGAAAAAAAAAACCGCTGTTTTGTAACTTTTGGGGGCTTCCGTTTCTACGTAGTACATTTTTCGGTAAAAATGACACCTTATCTTTATTCTGTAGGTCCATACGATTAAAATGATCCCCTACTTATATAGGTTTGATTTTGTCGAACTTCTGGAAAAAATCATAACTACATGCAGGAAAATTAATACGTTTAAAATTGTCATCTTATGACCCCTATAACTTTTTTATTTTTCCGTATATGGGGCGGTATGAGGGCTAATTTTTTGCGCCGTGTTCTGAAGTTTTTAACGGTACCATTTTTGCATTGATAGGACTTATTGATCGCTTTTTATTCATTGTTAAATGATATAAAAAGTGACCAAAAATGCACTATTTTGGACATTGGAATTTTTTTGCGCGCACGCCATTGACCGAGCGGTTTGATTAATGATATATTTTTATAATTCGGACATTTCAGCACGCGGTGATACCATATATGTTTATTATTTTTATTTACACTGTGTTTTTTTTTTTATTGGAAAAGGGGGGTGATTCAAACTTTTAATAGGGGAGGAGTTAAATGATCTTTATTCACTTTTTTTTTCCACTTTTTTTTTTGCAGTGTTATAGGTCCCATAGGGACCTATAACACTGCACACACTAATCATTGTTATCCTATAGGGACCTATAACACTGCACACACTGATCATTGTTATCCCATAGGGACCTATAACACTGCACACACTGATCATTGTTATCCCATAGGGACCTATAACACTGCACACACTGATCTTCATCATTGATCACTGGTTTCTCATAAGAAACCAGTGATCAACGATTCTGCCGCATGACTGCTCATGCCTGGATCTCAGGCACTGAGCAGTCATTCGGCGATCGGACAGCGAGGAGGCAGGTAGGGGCCCTCCCGCTGTCCTGTCAGCTGTTCGGGATGCCTCGATTAGCCGCGGCTATCTCGAACAGCCCGACTGAGCTAGCCGGCCACTTTCGGTTTCGCTTTTAGCCGCGCGTCTCAGCGATTGGCGCTGTGCGCTATTAGAGGCGGGTCCCGGCTTCACTATGACGCCGGGCCCGCCGTGATATGACGCGGGGTTACTGTGTAACCCCCGCGTTATATCAGGAGAGCAGGACCAAGGACGTACCGGTACGTCCTTGGTCCTTAAGGGGTTAATACAAGTCACAATGAGGCTCAGTAGTGTGTGTGGCCTCCACGTGCCCGGATGACCTCCCTACAACACCTGGGCATGCTCCTGATGAGGTGATGGATGGTGTCCTGAGGGATGTCCTCCCAGACCTGGACTAAAGCATCCACCAACTCCTGGACAGACTGTGGTGCAACGTGGCGTTGGTGGATGGAGCGAGACATGATGTCCCAGATGTGCTCAATTGGATTCAGGTCTGGGGAACGGGCGGGCCGGTCCATAGCATCAATGCCTTCCTCTTGCAGGAACTGCTGACACACTCCAGCCACATGAGGTCTAGCATTGTCTTGCTGTTACGCCTAGCGCTCCGGGTCCCCGCTCCTCCCCGGAGCGCTCACGGCGTCTTTCTCCCTGCAGCGCCCCGGTCAGTCCCGCTGACCGGGAGCGCTGCACTGTCTTGGCCGTTGGGGATGCGATTCGCACAGCGGGACGCGCCCGCTCGCGAGTCGCATCCCAGGTCACTTACCCGTCCCGGTCCCCTGCTGTCATGTGCTGGCGCGCGCGGCTCCGCTCTCTAGGGCGCGCGCGCGCCAGCTCTCTGAGACTTAAAGGGCCAGTGCACCAATGATTGGTGCCTGGCCCAATTAGCTTAATTGGCTTCCACCTGCTCCCTGCCTTTATCTGACCTCCTCCCATGCACTCCCTTGCCGGATCTTGTTGCCCTTGTGCCAGTGAAAGCGTTTAGTGTGTCCAAAGCCTGTGTACCTGAACTTCTGCTACCCATCCTGACTACGAACCTTGCCGCCTGCCCCCGACCTTCTGCTACGTCTGACCTTGCCTCTGCCTAGTCCTTCTGTCCCACGCCTTCTCAGCAGTCAGCGAGGTAGAGCCGTTGCTAGTGGATACGACCTGGTTGCTACTGCCGCAGCAAGACCATCCCGCTTTGCGGCGGGCTCTGGTGAAAACCAGTAGCCTCTTAGAACCGGTCCACTAGCACGGTCCACGCCAATCCCTCGCTGACACAGAGGATCCACTACCTGGAAGCCGAATCGTGACAGTAGATCCGGCCATGGATCCCGCTGAGGTGCCGCTGCCAAGTCTCGCTGATCTTCCCACGGTGGTCGCTCAGCAATCGCAGCAGATTGCCCAACAAGGACAGCAGCTGTCGCAGTTGACCGCCATGTTACAGCAACTTCTGCCTCTGCTACAGCAGCAACCATCTCCTCCGCCAGCTCCTGCACCTCCTCCGCAGCGAGTGGCCGCTCCTAACCTCCGCTTGTCCCTGCCGGACAAATTTGATGGGGACTCTAAACTCTGCCGTGGATTTTTGTCTCAGTGTTCCCTGCATATGGAGATGTTGTCGGACTTGTTTCCTTCAGAACGGTCTAAGGTGGCGTTCGTAGTAAGCCTTCTTTCAGGAAAGGCCTTGTCTTGGGCCACACCGCTCTGGGACCGCAATGATCCTGCCACAGCCACAGTCCAGGCCTTCTTCGCTGAACTCCGGAGTGTCTTCGAGGAGCCAGCCCGAGCTTCTTCTGCCGAGACTGCCCTGTTGAACCTGGTCCAGGGTAATTCTTCCGTTGGCGAGTACGCCATACAATTCCGTACTTTTGCTTCTGAACTATCCTGGAATAATGAGGCTCTCTGCGCGACCTTTAAAAAAGGCCTATCCAGTCGCATCAAGGATGTGCTGGCCGCACGAGAGATTCCTGCCAACCTGCAAGAACTCATCCATCTAGCTACCCGCATTGACATGCGTTTTTCTGAGCGACACCAAGAGCTCCGCCAGGAAAAAGACTTAGATCTCTGGGCACCTCTCCCACAGTATCCGTTGCAATCTACGCCTGGGCCTCCCGCCGAGGAGGCCATGCAAGTGGATAAGTCTCGCCTGACCCAGGAAGAGAGGAATCGCCGTAGGGAAGAAAATCTCTGTCTTTACTGTGCCAGTACCGAGCATTTCTTGGTGGATTGCCCTATCCGTCCTCCACGCCTGGGAAACGCACGCACCCAGCTCACGTGGGTGTGGCGTCTCTTGGTTCCAAGTCTGCTCCTCCACGTCTCACGGTGCCCGTGCGGATTTCTTCTTCAGCCAACTCCTCCCTCTCAGCCGTGGCCTGCTTGGACTCCGGTGCCTCTGGAAATTTTATTTTGGAGGCGTTTGTTAATAAATTCAGCATCCCGGTGACCCGTCTCGTCAAGCCGCTCTACATTTCCGCGGTCAACGGAGCCAGATTGGACTGCACCGTGCGTTACCGCACAGAACCCCTCCTCATGTCTATTGGACCCCACCTCGAGAGGATTGAGTTCTTCATTCTCCCCAACTGTACCTCTGAGGTCCTCCTTGGTCTGCCTTGGCTCCGGCTTCATTCCCCCACCATTGATTGGACCACCGGGGAGATCAGGAACTGGGACTCTGCCTGCCACAGGAAGTGCCTCTCCCCCCCTCCCAGTCCCGTCAGGCAAGCCTCTGTGCCTCCCCATGGCCCCCGTCCTGGTGTCACACTGCCCCGTGCCAGGCCTCACCCTCTGCCCTCCCTCCCCATTCCCACTCCTGCTGTACTGCCTGCCGTTGAGGAAACCCTCCATTCTTTCCCGGTGTCCTCATCCCAGGGGAGGCAGTTACCGGACAAAGAGAAGGGGAGACCTAAGGGGGGGGGGTACTGTTACGCCTAGCGCTCCGGGTCCCCGCTCCTCCCCGGAGCGCTCACGGCGTCTTTCTCCCTGCAGCGCCCCGGTCAGTCCCGCTGACCGGGAGCGCTGCACTGTCTTGGCCGTTGGGGATGCGATTCGCACAGCGGGACGCGCCCGCTCGCGAGTCGCATCCCAGGTCACTTACCCGTCCCGGTCCCCTGCTGTCATGTGCTGGCGCGCGCGGCTCCGCTCTCTAGGGCGCGCGCGCGCCAGCTCTCTGAGACTTAAAGGGCCAGTGCACCAATGATTGGTGCCTGGCCCAATTAGCTTAATTGGCTTCCACCTGCTCCCTGCCTTTATCTGACCTCCTCCCATGCACTCCCTTGCCGGATCTTGTTGCCCTTGTGCCAGTGAAAGCGTTTAGTGTGTCCAAAGCCTGTGTACCTGAACTTCTGCTACCCATCCTGACTACGAACCTTGCCGCCTGCCCCCGACCTTCTGCTACGTCTGACCTTGCCTCTGCCTAGTCCTTCTGTCCCACGCCTTCTCAGCAGTCAGCGAGGTAGAGCCGTTGCTAGTGGATACGACCTGGTTGCTACTGCCGCAGCAAGACCATCCCGCTTTGCGGCGGGCTCTGGTGAAAACCAGTAGCCTCTTAGAACCGGTCCACTAGCACGGTCCACGCCAATCCCTCGCTGACACAGAGGATCCACTACCTGGAAGCCGAATCGTGACACTTGCATTAGGAGGAACCCAAGGCCAACAGCACCAGTATATGGTCTCACAAGAGGTCTGAGGATCTCGGTACCTAATGGCAGTCAGGCTACCTCTGGCAAGCACATGGAGGGCTGTGCGGCCCCCCAAAGAAATGCCACCCCACACCATTACTACGCATCGCCAAACCGCTCATGCTGGAGGATGTTGCAGGCAGCAGAATGTTCTCCACGGCATCTCCAGACTCTGTCATGTCTGTCGCATGTGCTCAGTGTGAACCTGCTTTCATCTGTGAAGAGCACAGGGAACCAGTGTCAAATTTGCCAATCTTGGTGTCTCTGGCAAATGCCAAACGTCCTACATGGTGTTAGGCTGTAAGCACAACCCCCACCTTTGGACATCGGGCCCCCTGTTTCTGACCATTTGAGTGGACACATGCACATTTGTGGCCTGTTGGAGGTAATTTTGCAGGGCACTGGCAGTGCTCCCCCTGCTCCTTCTTGCACAAAGGCGGAGGTAGCGATCCTGCTTCTGGGTTGTTGCCCCCCCTACGGCCTCCTCCACATCCCCTGATATACTGGCCTGTCTCCTGGTAGCGCCTCCATGCTCTGGACACTACGCTGACAGACACAGCAAACCTTCTTGCCACAGCTCGCATTGATGTGCCATCCTGGATGAGCTGCACTACCTGAGCCACTTGTGTGGGTTGTAGACTCCGTCTCATGTTACCACTAGAATGAAAGCACCGCCAGCATTCAAAAAGTGACCAAATCATCAGCCAGGAAGCATAGGAACTGAGAAGTGGTCTGTGGTCACCACATGCAGAACCACTCCTTTACTGGTGTGTCTTGCTAATTGTCTATAATTTTCACCTGTTGTCTGTTCCATTTCACAAATTGATTGTCAATCAGTGTTGCTTCCTGAGTGGACAGTGGGATTTCACAGAAGTGTCATTGACTTGATCTAAAACTGTGGCCCTCCAAATGTTGCAAAACTTCAATTCCCAGCATGCCCGGACAGCCAACGGCTGTCCGGGCATACTGGGAGTTGAAGTTTTGCAACATTTGGTATAAGGCAATGTCAATTTTTGGCACCATGGACGATGAGGTAGTTCCGGAACTTCTGGGGGATCCGCCAGTATGGCTGATGTCCTCATCAATCACATTTACTATATGTTTTAGTTTTGGAAATATTATGTTTTTACATAAAGTGCCTGACATGGTGTTAGGAGAGACAACCCATATGGGTGCTAAAAGTAAGTGACCTTATTTCCCTCTTTCATTACTGGAAATAATCCAAGTGATAGTTCACAGCAAACAAAACCTCCTGTTAACACACTGCTCTCCATATCTAGTTTCAAAGGCCAAGCTGGATTTGCGTTCATTTGGATCACGGCTACTAGATATGTCAAAGCCACCGTAGAGCTAAACCAAGTCGGCCATAAATATACAGTAAGACGGCAGGGAAAAATTCCCGGAGCCCCCGAAAAATCTCAGATCACCAGTCACCAGTCTGACCCTGTGGACACTACGATCGTTCGGAAATGCGCCGTCTTCATAGATGGCAATGCATTTCCAAGCGAAATCCGCAAAAAAAAACATTGAACCGGTTCAAAATGTCAGCAGGCGCTGGAATCGGGATTTCCGAGCTGAATATTCCCGCGTAATTCTGCTGCTAGACAAGACTGGAGCAAGCACCTCCCACAGGCTAACATTTTCCCAATGTTAAAGGAGTACTCCGCCCCTAGACATCTTATCCCATATCCAAAGCATAGGGGATAAGATGTCTGATCGTGGGGGTCCCGCCGCTGGGGGACCCCGGCGATCTCGGCTGCAGCACCCCCTAATGTGGGGAACCTGCTACTACCTAATGTGGGGAACCGTCTTCTACCTAATGTGGGGAACCTGCTACTACCTAATGTGGGGAACCTGCTTCTACCTAATGTGGGGAACCTGCTTCTACCTAATGTGGGGAACCCGCTACTACCTAATGTGGGGAACCTGCTTCTACCTAATGTGGGGAACCTGCTACTACTTAATTTGGGGAACCTGCTACCTACATAATGTGGGGAACCTGCTACTACCTAATGTGGGGAACCTGCTGCATGCCTAATGTGGGGAACCTGCTACTACCTAATGTGGGGAACCTGCTTCTACCTAATGTGGGGAACCTGCTGCCTACCTAATGTGGGGAACCTGCTGCCTACCTAATGTGGGGAACCTGCTACTACCTAATGTGGGGAACCTGCTGCCTACCTAATGTGGGGAACCTGCTGCCTACCTAATGTGGGGAACCTGCTACTACCTAATGTGGGGAACCTGCTGCCTACCTAATGTGGGGAACCTGCTGCCTACCTAATGTGGAGAACCCCCAGAAGTAGCACCCCCATCATCCATCAGCTCATGCTATTACCACACAGGGTAGGGGGAATGGGGGGTTGCTGGTGGATGATGGGGGTGCTACTGCTGGTGGGGGGTGTTGCTGGTGGATCATGAGGGGCGCATGATGGGGGCATTATATGTGAGGGGTGCATGCGGCCCAACCTCACCCAGCTGCTACCTCCAGTGGCCCCGAGATGATTTGAGTTTGAGACCCCTGCTCTAAATGGATGCCGGGTGCGGGAGGGAGATTGCGGGGGGTCCCCTTTGGATAGGGGATAAGATGTCTAGGGTCGGAGTACCCCTTTAAGCTATGGGCCTAAATAAGTAAATGGGGCTTCTTTCACTCATAGCCAATACAAGGGCAAAATATCATAAAAAACACTATTATGACATAGGAACAATGTAAAAAAAAAAAGTATAATACTCCAGAAAACTATAAAACCACTACAGTGTAAAGGACAAACGTCTGACAACCAACCTACTGGTACTGCAGAATAGTAGGACACTGCATAAAGGCCATTTTACTTTAGCATCCAACACAGTCCTGCTCCCTTCCATGTGTCTGTGTCTAATACTGCATTTCAGCCCTATACAATACACTTGAAAGGGGATGACCTTTAGTACCAGACACAGCCACACAGACAAAAGCGGTGCTGTTTTTGAGTACTGCAGCTGCACTGGCTGAGCCTGTGTTTAACTTGTACCATTTTTACTCTCAGATTTTTGATCTTAGTGTTGGGTAATTCTATTATATTCTATTTGAATTTTTTGGAATATAACATTTATTTGACGTGTAACAAGATTGCAATGAAGGGGAACATCTGGAAACGAATTCTTTTTGCAGCCCTTTATAGTGTTCACTGTCATCCTGCACCATCGCCTTTGCATCCTGCTACTCCCGATGTCTGACCCCAGCAGATGAGTTCTACGTAGTCGTCTGATGCAGATGCATGTTGTATAAAAAAAATGTTGTATAAAAAATGTTGACATTTTTGGTGTTTATTTACACTGGCCTTGAATATCACAAGTTGTGAACATCGGGTCTGATTTATGGACTGATCCCGGTTCCAGTTCCAGTTGTGTTTCATTTAGGACCCTGGACTATGATGTTACGACTTTCGGTAATTTATGATTAAGCACTTACCAGACTCTTTATTTAATGTAGTAAAGCTTTGCACCAAACTGCAGTAAATTATTATTATTCGCTGATGCAAAACCAACATTCATTCAAGGATGAATGTACCCTGTGGTGGCTTTTTGGAAAGTTGGACTGACCCTTTAGGACTTAAAGGGGCTATCCCCCATAAGGTGGCTTTAGCACTTGTCTAACAGTAATGGACATGCTTAGGAAGGATTTGCGCTTGTCTTGGGGCTAAATGACTATGCTGTGAGATTACCATAACGCTGTGGCTATCCTTTTGTAAAATGGCTATTTCCTGTTTGAGTTCCCTCCCTCCAACTACAAGTCCCATAATTCCTTGTTTGTAAGTGTGAGGTCACTTTTCTCCCTTCCACATATCAGCCACCCCACCCATTGACGCACACATGAGCTAAATTCCATTCAAAAGACCAGTGTTTTCTAACTGGGAATGCCTCCAGCTATTGTAAAACTGCAATTCCCTGCAGAATGATCTCCCTCCAAACCTAACAGTTGCTCCACCCATTGAAGCAGGACAGGCTCCCTTTCATCACCCGCATTCCCTTTCATCACCTGCATTCCATTCAAAAGACCAGTGTTTTCTAACCGAGAATGCCTCCAGCTATTGTAAAACTGCAATTCCATGCAGAATGATCTCCCTCCAACCTAAAAGTCGCTCCACCCATTGAAGCAGGACAGGCTCCCTTTCATCACCTGACTAGTCTTGGGCCACACTGCAACCTGGGAAAACCTGAGATGACACTCATTTTGTAGGCTGTTAAGAATAATCATCTGGGCAAAGATCACATAAGAGTTGCGAGACCCCCATGAAACACAGGTACAGAAGCCATATAATGAATAGTGTTGCTCGCGAATATTCGCAATTCGAATATTATTCGCGAATATCGCATATTCGCGAATTCGCGAATTTCGCGAATATAGCGCTATATATTCGTAATTACGAATATTCGTTGTTTTTTTTTGTTTTTTTTTTCACAGTACACATCACAGTGATCATCCCTCTCTGCTTCCAGCTTGTGTGATGTAAAGAAGGCTCTAACACTACTGTGTGAGATTGGCGTGCGAAAATTCGCATATGCGAAAATTAGCGTATGCGAATTTTTGCGTATGCTAATTTTGCATATGTTAATTTTCGCATATGCGAAAATAAAACGAGAATATTACGAATATGCGAATATTCGCGAATATATGACGAATATTCGTCCATATATTCGCAAATATTCGCGAATTCGAATATGGCCTATGCCGCTCAACACTAATAATGAACTACACTAACTTTACAGCCCCTGTAGCATAGTCAAATAAAAAAAAATCCTGGAATACCCCTATAAGGGGTCCAGAGAATCCTCTAGTAGGCCCAGGTTCCCACAATAAGGCACACTTTGAATTGTGTAAAATGCTTTGTTGTTATTATACACACAGGATAGGGCATCAGTAAGCTGTAATAGGTTATTTGGGAAGTGATTGTCTCCAAAATGATCTCCAAATGGGGTTGTCTTCTGCTAGACCAGTGGTCTCCAACCTGCGGACCTCCAGATGTTGCAAAACTACAACTCTCAGCATGCCCAGACAGCCGTTGGCTGTCCGGGCATGCTGGGAGTTGTAGTTTTGCAACATCTGGAAGTCTGCAGGTTGAATACCACTGTGCTAGACCTTTGGGACCCATTACTGTGTCTGATCTTGGGCCTACTGGAACGTTCTGTAACCAACCAGTCTGACCCTATGGACATGATTTAAATGGGTTATCCAGGAAAAATTTTTTTATATATATATATATATATATATATATATATATATATATATATATATCAACTGGCTCCAGCAAGTTAAACAGACTTGTAAATTACTTCTATTAAAAAATCTTCATCCTTTCAGTACTTATGAGCTTCTGAAGTTGAGTTGTTCTTTTCTGTTTAAGTGCTCTCTGATGACACGTGTCTCGGGAACTGTCCAGAGTAGAAGCAAATCCCCATAGCAAACCTCTTCTACTCTGTGCAGTTCCCGAGACAAGCAGAGATGTCAGCAGAGAGCACTGTTGTCAGACAGAAAACAACAACTCAACTTCAGCAGCTGATAATTATTGAAAGGATTAAGATTTTTTAATAGAAGTAATTTACAAATCGTTTTAACTTTGTGGAGCCAGTTGATATATAAAGTTTTTTTTCCTGGAATACCCCTTTAAAATGTTTGATAAGGATCCAAGGTGATCCGCGCAGCTCAGGTTGGCCCATTACTGATTCCCCTTGGCAGAACGTGCACTGACATTTATGGGGGGGGGGGGGGCAGAGGCTAAACTAAAAAAAAAAATTAAAAAAAAGGGAACTTCCTATGATTATTTATAAAAATGCCCACATAATGATGTCAGGCTGCCCAGGGCACTTATAAGAGGTACATCAAAAGGGCAGGGGCTCAAGCCCCCTTTCTAGTCAACGTGTGCACGTCCCTGCCCCCTGGAGATACTGAACAATGGGGAGAACGTGCCTGAGGGTTATGATTTATTAGTCTCTCCTTCAAGGAATGAGAAGGGGAAAGACACATGATGGACCCTCTGTCCTGGATTGATGGATTTGATGGTGTTTATTGGTGGGTAGCAGGGATAGAGGGGTAGCAGGGATAGTTTCTATGGATACTTTTTGATATACGCCTCCATGTAAAAGTGTTTTCTTTTGGAGCACAACCAATCTTTTGAGACAAAAGTTTAAAGGGGTACTCCGGTGGAAAACTTTATTTTTTTTTAAAGGGGATCTCCACCTGTCTTCCGGAGCTCCGTTCGCAGCATCCGGGAGTTTACACGCTGTGTGCGGGCTTCCGTGTTTGAGGCCGCCCCTCGTGACGTCACGCCCGCCCCCTCAACGAAAGTCTATGGGAAGGGGGCGTGACCGCTGTCATGCCCCCTTCCCATAGACTTTCGTTGAGGGGGCGGGCGTGACGTCACGAGGGGGCGGGCGTGACGTCGCGAGGGGGCGGCCTCGAACACGAAAGCCTGCACACAGCGTTCGGAGTAATAAACTTTCAGACGCTCCGGAAGGCAGGGCAGCGGAGAACCCCTTTAATCAACTGGTGCCAGAAAGTTAAACAGATTTGTAAATGACTTCTATTAAAAAAAAAAATCTTTATCCTTCCAGTACTTATTAGCAGCTGTATGCTACAGAGGAAATTCTTTGCTTTTTGAATTTCTTTTTTTCGTCTTGTCCACAGTGCTCTCTGCTGACACCTGATGCCCGTATCAGGAACTGTCCAGAGCAGGAGAAAATCCCCAAACCAACCCACAGTTCCTTACACGGACAGAGGTGCCAGCAGAGAGCACTGTGGATAAGACAAAAAAGAAATTCAAAAAGCAAAGAATTTCCTCTGCAGCATACAGCTGCTAATAAGTACTGGAAGGATAAAGATTATTTTTTAATAGAAGTCATTTACAAATCTGTTTAACTTTCTGGCACCAGTTCATTTAAAAAAAAAAAAAAAAAAAAGTTTGTGACGATAGCAGTAAGCCATGTCTGTGTAGTCGAGTTCAAGAAGGTCCTCCAGAGCGAGAAAAAGGTTTAGTCGCTCTCAACTTTGACCCAAAAGATAAGGCTCCTGAACATAGGACCCTCCTCTATCAAAGAGTGTTCCAGGAATTGAAAAACAGAGCAAATTTATTCCAAAAAACAGCGCCATCTCTGCTCTCAGGTTGTATATTGTATTACAACTTGGTTCGATTCATTTCAATGGAACTAAGCTGCAATACCCCATACAACCTGAGGAGTGGTGCCATGCTGTTTTTGGAAGAAATTACCTTTGTTTTTGTTTTTTTATTCCTGGATAATCCCTTTAAAGGGGTTCTCCGCTGCTCAGCGTTTGGAACAAAATGTTCCGAGCGCTGGAGCCGGCGTCGGGAGCTTGAGATGTCATAGCCACGCCCCCTCATGATGTCACGCCCAGCCCCCTCAATGCAAGTCTATGGGAGGGGGCGTGACGGATGTCACGCCCCCTCCCATAGACTTGCATTGAGGGGGCGGGGCGTGACATCATGAGGGGGCGGGGCTAGGACATCACAAGCTCCCGGCGCCGGCTCCAGCGTTCGGAACAGTTTGTTCCAAACACTGAGCAGCGGAGTACCCCTTTAAGGGCCCTATTACATTGGTCACACATCTCGCCGAAGGCTTATTGCACCGAAGGGCCAGCAATTGTTCACGTGGCACGTGGTTCCCGTGTAAAGGCAGATGCGCTAGATCTACACTGTGGGAACATAACCTTAGAAAACATATAACATTTTACCCACTACTTATTGAAATAATTTTTATCTACGTTGCGAAATGTTTCAGTCAGCAAGGAGACAATCATAAGACTTTTAGAGAAAGTAAGATCATATGATGACTTGATTTTACCACTGTAGATCTTATGCAAATACGCCTGAAAATAACTTTTTGTGTCTTTCCTGCCATTATCCTTTTATGTGAGCATGTTAGATTTTAAAGGGGAACTCTTTTTATTTTTGAATCAACTGGTGCCAGAAAGTTAAACAGATTTATTAATTACGTCTATTTAAATATCTTAATCCTTCCAGTACTTATCAGCTGCTGTATGATACACAGGAAGTTCTTTTCTTTTTGAATTTCTTTTCTGTCTGCCACCTCTGTCCATGTCAGGAACTGTCCAGAACAGGAGAGGTTTGCTATGGGGATTTGCTCCTGCTCTGGACAGTTCCTGACATGGGCAGAGGTGGCAAACAGAAAAGAAATTCAAAAAGAAAAGAACTTCCTGTGTAGCATACAGCAGCTGATAAGTACTGGAAGGATTAAGATTTTTAAATAGAAGTAATTTACAAATCTGTTTAACTTCCTGGCACCAGTTGATTAAAAAAAATAAAAAAATGTTGTTTTCCACCGGAGTACCCCTTTAAGTCTTCTATATCCATGGAGTTTTTTACCTTCCATCTCTGTATGTAATCTACTACTCTACAATAGCCAGAGCAGTATAGATGTGTTTTAATGCACCTTCGTGGAATTATCTGTTCTTTGAAGTGAAGTTGCATCTCCTATTCATGGTCCGATCCATCTGTGTTATGTTTAATAGTCTGCGTTGCGCTCTTCTTCACATGATCACATCTTACGGTCTTCTGCTTTACATTGACCGAAACAGATGTTTGCTCCACTTGTGAACTTAAGAGAACACCTGGAAAACAAGGATCAAGTTTGTAAACTAATACAAATGGTTTCAACGGAATCAGAGAATGGTTACTGAGAATTTAACAATCTATTTTAAATGCTCATGTGAGACATATTACTTGATACAAGGGGTTTTCAGTTTAGGACCCCCACTATTAGCTAACAGGGACGGTTCTACCTATAGGCAAAATAGGCAGCCGCCTAGCGCGCCCTCTTGATAGGGGCGCCGCTCTGCATGCTGCAAGAAAGTTAGTAGCCAGCTAGCATCCGAAGCCCCCGCTCACCCAAAGCACCTGCCCAGCCAGCACCACCGTGTCACCCCAATAGTAAGGTAATTACATGAGGAGGGAGTTTGTTACATTGTGTCTGTAAGACTCACGGTTAGTAGACTGGAACGCTGGAGGTAGTAGATCCGCTGGACCAGTGTGGCTGATGTAGCAGGCCGTGCCAGGGAGCGGAATCTAAGGTGCAGCTGGGTTTCACCAGAGCCTCCTGCAAAGCGGGATGGTCTTGCTGCGGCAGGCGGCACCTAGGTCACTACCCCTGGCACAACTCAACCACACAGGCGGCTGAGGAGTTTCTAGGCACAGGAAGGATATGGCAACTCGTGGTCAGGATAGCAGAAGGTCAGGGCAGGCCGCACAGGTGCGTAGTCAGGATCGAAGCAGGAGGTCGGTAGGCAGGCAGCACAGGAGCAAGGTCAGGTCACGGAATAAAGGTCAGAAACACGGCAAGGCAAGACTAAATAATGCTTTCTCTCAGGCACTAGGGCAACAAAGATCAGGAAGGTGTGTGGGAGGTGCAGCAACTTATAATAGTGCAACAGGTGTAAAACATAATTATGGGCACACTGGCCCTTTAAATCTTAGAGCTCCGGCGCGCGTGCCCTAGGAGGCGTGCCCAGAGCTGAGAGACAGAGGAAGCTGCAGAGGACGGAGGTGAGTGACGGGCTGAGATTCGCATGCGGGCACATCCCGCGATGCGAATCTCAGCCCCGCCGGCTGGGGACGAGAGAGGAGGAATGGGCTCATAGCCGGAGAGCAGAGTGTAACAGTGTCATCCCAGTTGTAAGATGATTACATGATGAGGAGGTTTTGTGCAGTATGTCACCCCAGTAGTAAGGTGGGGTGTGTCAAAGGGCGGAGCCAATGGGCAGGGTCAAGGGGTGGCAAAATTAGCTTTCGCCTAGGGTGGCAAAAATCCTTGCACCAGCCCTGTTAGCTAAAGCTAAGGACTTTAAAAACATGACTTTAAAGGGGAATTCCAGCCACAGACATCCTATCCCCTATCCAAAGGATAAGGGATAAGATGTGTGATCGTGGGGGTCCCGCCGGCGGGATCCCCTGCAATCTCTGTGCAGCACCCGCATTCTATGCGGGGCTGCTGCTCCAGTGTCGGAAACCTCCCATAGACATGAATGGAGGGGGTGTGGGGTGACATCATAAGGGGGCGTGGCATGACGTCACGGCTCCAGTTTTGGAAACACAGAGACTGGGGCAGCAACCCCTGTGATCAGACATCTTGGATAGGGGATAAGATGTCTTTGGTTGGAATACCCCTTTAAGGCATGCATTGATTCTATCATGACCCCGAATAAGAGAGACGCTTCTTACAAGGGTCTGGGGCCACCATTGTGCGCAAACTCTTCTCAGTATCAATAAACAATAAGGAAAACTATAAATTATCATTATTGGATGATTTCTCTTCAACTGCCTGGAAAGAAAGTGAGTGAAGTAGCAGATGTCTATGGAGTATGTGGACTCAAGTACTAGCTTGTCCGTCATTCATTCACGAGTAGAAGCGCCATCCTATATCCACAGAACAAGTAGAAAGTTCCTTCTGAAAGCTGCTCTTGGAAATCTGAACTCCTGATGTTTATCTTGGGATTCAGGAATGTTGATACAAAGACCCAGCCAAACAAATTGCTTCTACAAGATGCCTTCCCTACCAGTCACCTCTGGTTTTCAATTGGTCTAAGGTATATGCAGATAATCCTTAAAGGGGTACCTCCACTGGAAATTATTATTATTATTGTTTTTATCAACTAGTGCCAGAAAGTTTAACAGATTTGTAAATCATTTCTATTAAAAAATCTTAATTCTTCCAGTACTTATCAGCCGCTGTATGATTCACAGGAAGTTCTTTTCTTTTTGAATTTCCTTTCTGCCTCACAACAGTGCTCTCTGCTGACACCTCTGTCCATGTCAGGAACTGTCCAGAGTAGGAGCAAATCCTCAGAGAAAACCGTTCCTACTCTGGACAGTTCCTGACATGGACAGAGGTGTCAGTAGAGAGCACTGTGGTCAGACAGAAAGGAAATTCGAAAAGTGAAGGACTTCCTGTGGAGCATACAGCATCTGATAAGTACTGGAAGGATTAAGATTTCTTAATAGAAGTAATTTACAAATCTGCTTAACTTTCTGGCACCAGTTGATTAAAAAAAAAATGTTTTCCAGTGGAGTACCCCTTTAATACATTATCTTTCTGACCCCCTGCCATGTAAAGAAGAGAAGTTTAGTTACCTGGATAGGCAGATCAAGTTTAAAGGGGTACTCCCCTGGAAAACAGTTTTTTTTTTTTTTTAAATCAACTGGTGCCAGAAAGTTAAACAGATTTGTAAATTACTTCTATATAAAAAGCTTAATCCTCCCAGTACTTAGCAGCTGCTGTATGCTCCACAGGTAGTTTGTTTCTTTTTTAATTTCTTTTCCATCTGACCACAATGCTCTCTGCTGACACCTCTGTCTGTCTCAGGAACTGTCCAGAGCAGGAGTGTTAGCTATGGGGGATTTGCTCCTGCTCTGGACAGTTCCTGACATGGACAGAGGTGTCAGCAGAGAGCACTGTGTTCAGACAGAAAGGAATTTCAAAATGAAAAGAACTTCCTGTGGAGTATATAGTAGCTGATAAGTACTGGAAGGATTAAGATTTTTAAATAGAAGCTGCCACACACAGCCCAGAGCAGTTCAGTGTCAGATGAGCTATGGTTGGCTAAGGCTGCACCCCCCTCAGCACTCCAGACTGCATTTCTGATTTTGGACTTCTGCCAGGCCAGCAGGAGTCCAAAGTCTGTGCAAGAGATTTGGGGAAATGTGCTCTGGACAAGTAGGGAGACACCTAGTGGCAGCTTTTTTTTTTAAACACAAATAAAACATAGATAAATAGATAACTTTATTTTTTTAAACCAAGTACATTAGAAAGATTTTTTATTTACCATAAAGAGAGCAATAGGAAAAATAAGTTTAAATGACAGTGCCCATTTAAAGGTTTACTCTTGAGTAGCAAATATTTATGGGTTCCTATATAAGATACTGAGTGTCATCTCTAGGTGGAATTTCTCCTCTTTTTTTCTAATTTTTATTATGTTTTTAGTGCAAAGATAAAATTCTACCATGATATATTTTTGATAAGTGACTACATTTTTTTCAGTATAGATAGGTGTGCAAAGTAATAAAATACACTATAAACCTCACCCGGTCCAATCCTGGTTGTCTGGTCCACTTTGGTCCAATTTGCTTATATCCCTTGATGACGTCCTTTACCAGCTCTGCTGGTGATGTTACAAAAGCACTGTAGCCAAACAGTCGGGAGAGTTCATCTTCAGGGAAAGTAACCAGATGGGGGACCAGAGCACTGGGGCTGGATCGGATGAGGTGAGTATAGCGAATTTTACTATTTTACTCACCGAGCAGGCTGTAATTTGTTGTTTAACCAAATCAGAGAACCTGCAATAATCACACCTGGCCAGGCTGTGCATGTTGCGCAAAGAGGAGTTACAGGCCTTGGTCAATCAGCAGCTGATGAGGAATATTTAATTCCTCCTAAACCTTCTGGCTCTTGATTTCAGCTTTGCTCTGGTTTTAGTCCTGTTGTTTTCAGTTCAGACTTTTTACTTTGTTTAGGCCATGGCTTTGTAATATTGATACATCTGCTTAGCTTTTACCCTAGTCCTGTTTGTTTTGTGATCTGTCTGTACTCATGGTGTGTTTAATCCTGTTTAGTTTGTATCTGTAACCTGAATCTTGACTCGTATTCAGACCTCTTTGTGTTTTGTACTTCGCCACAGTATGGGTCCTGATCCATTGCTTCTTGTTTTGCCTCTGTACCTGGTGTTGTTTTACTATGTTTAGTCTTGTGTGATCCAGAACATGTATTGTGTCCTGACTTTAGTTACCTGTTAACTGACCTTCATTCCTGTTAAACCTGTATAGAATACGGACTTTTATTTAGACCTGTTTGTGTGTAGTACTCCGCCATGGTATAGGTCCTGATCCATTGCTTTTTGCTTTGCCCCTATTCCTGGTGTTGTTTTACTGTGTTTAGTCTTTTGTGATCCAGAACATGTTTTGTGTCCTGACTTCAGTTATCTGTTAACTGATCTTCATTCCTGTTAAACCTGCTGTGATATCCCCTGTTAACCTGTTTTGTTATTTCTCATACCTGCCGTATATTGCGTTGGTCCTCAAGCTGTTAGTCAGTACGCTATATACCTGATATCTATTTGTTACTACTTTTCATTCCTACCATTATAGACCTTAAAGGGGTACTCCAGTGAAAAACTTTTATTTTATTTTTTTATCAACTGATGCCAGAAAGTTAAACAGATTTGTAAATTACTTCTATTAAAAAATCTTCTAATCCTTCCAGTACTTATTAGCGGCTGTCTACTACAGCGGAAATTTTTATTTCTTTTTTGGATTTCTTTTCTGTCACGACCACAGTGCTCTCTGCTGACACCTCTGTCCATGTCAGGAACTGTCCAAAGCAGGAGAAAATCCCCATTGCAAACATAGCTGCTCTGGACAGTTCCTAAAATGGACAGAGGTGTCAGCAGAGAGCACTGTGGTCAGACAGAAAGAAAAGAAATCCAAAAAGAAAAGAATTTCCTCTGTAGTATACAGCCGCTAGTAAGTACTGGAAGGATTAAGAATTTTTAATAGAAGTCATTTACAAATCTGTTTAACTTTCCGGCACCAGTTGATGTAAGCAAAAAAAAAAGTTTGCCACCGGAGTTTGCTGACATTGTGATGATCCGAACAAAGCATTGGAAACTCGTTCCGGACCTCCAACTACACTGTGCTCTCCCTTCGTTGATTTTATACTAAACTGATATTGCTTCGAATAGCTATTTCTGTAAAACAGAAGCTACAAAGGCATAAACCGACATTGTGTACGGTAGAATCCAGCCCAGGGACACAGAAACAATGTCTCAGCAAGTTCCAGTGCAATAGTCAGACTCGCAAGATACTTTTCACCTGTCGCTGAATAACTTAAATATTTGTCCGGAACATGCATTTTTCTACAAGTAAAAGTTAGAAACAATTCCGAGAGAATTCCCCCCGGTCGAACACAGAGTTTGAAGTTTTTCTTTCACAGAATGCTTATGGAATGTCTAGGAAAGCTTCAGGTGTATGAGTATGACTGGACTGATACTGAGAATTATGCATAGTCAAGCATTTTTGTTTGTTTCAGCATTTTTACGATACTGCGATCAATCAACATGTGAGCTTGGAGGAAGTAAAGTAAAATTTGATACCCAATAGCGAAGAAGTTCTGATAGATTGGCAACGGTCTCCAATACTAGTTCGACCGACAGCTATTCCACTGACCCCAATACACATGCGGATTTAGCTTAGCGTGTATTCTGGATTGGAAGAGGGAGTAAACTAATCCCAGACTCCTCTGGGGTTCTGGTCCTCTGATGCCTGATGAAGCTGCGCATGCGCAGCGAAACGCGTTGCATCTAATAAATCCATTGATTTTATCTGGCTCCCTGATGGTTCCTCTCTGCGCCGGACTAACTCCTGAATTTACGGTCATCCTGTTTTGTTTCTACTTCTACCCAGGAGGGCTGCAGTGGACCTATACATATATTCATTCAACACTTTACCTTGTTGTGTGTGGGCGCACAACCAACTCTGGTAAGTGGCTTGGGAATTACCGTCCCCTTCCCCCACTAACAAGACCTGTTGATCCCACACATGAGGCGCCTTCCTCCCTCTCTCTAGAGCTGTTCATAATGGGACACTATACACACTTACGTACAGAGAGCTGTCAATCAATGAGTAGCACCGCCCACATGACTACTTCATCCAAGATAGGCACATAATGACATGAATAAATGACGAAACAATATATATCTAATTCAGCTTGGCTCCTGCAGCAACAATACCGGAAATGTAAACTTCCATTTACTCTGACTCTATGATAATGATTAGTTTTTCCATGGGATGTAAAGTCCATCAAGGGTGCGTTCACGCGCTATTTGTTTTTACGGGGTTTCCGCTGCGCATTTGAAAGTGGGCGGGCTCTTCTCGGCTGTCCGTAGCAAATTTGCGGCGGCGGAATTTACACTGCGGAAAATCCGCCGCAGTCCCTACTGACTTCAATGGGGATTGCGGCGGATGTTACACAGCGTAAATTCCTACCTGGAAAATCTGCTGCGGACAGCCGAGAAGAGCCCGCCCACTTTCAATTACGCAGCGGAAAACCCACAAAAAAATCCGCGCGTGTGAATTTTTTTCTAAATCAACTGGTGCCAGAAAGTTAAACAGATTTGTAAATGACTTCTATTAAAAAAAAAATCTTAATCCTTCAAGTACTTATCAGCTGCTGTATGCTTCACAGGAAGTTCTTTTCTTTTCGAATTTCCTTTCTGTCTGACCACAGTGCTCTCTGCTGACACCTCTGTCCATTTTAGGAACTGTCCAGAGTAGAAGCGATGTTACGCCGAGCGCTCCGGGTCCCCGCTTCTCCCCGGAGCGCTCGCAACTTCCTCACATTTGCAGCGCCCCGGTCAGACCTGCTGACCGGGTGCGCTGCAATGTCTCTCTCAGCCGGGATGCGATTCGCGATGCGGGAGGTGCCCGCTCGCGATGCGCATCCCGGCTCCCGTACCTGACTCGCTCCCCGTCGGTCTTGTCCCGGCGCGCGCGGCCCCGCTCCTTAGGGCGCGCGCGCGCCGGGTCTCTGCAATTTAAAGGGCCACTGCGCCACTGATTGGCGCAGCAGGTTTAATTAGTGTGTTCACCTGTGCACTCCCTATTTATACATCACTTCCCCTGCACTCCCTCGCCGGATCTTGTTGCCATTGTGCCAGTGAAAGCGTTTCCTTGTGTGTTCCTAGCCTGTGTTCCAGACCTCCTGCCGTTGCCCCTGACTACGATCCTTGCTGCCTGCCCTGACCTTCTGCTACGTCCGACCTTGCTTCTGTCTACTCCCTTGTACCGCGCCTATCTTCAGCAGTCAGAGAGGTTGAGCCGTTGCTGGTGGATACGACCTGGTTACTACCGCCGCTGCAAGACCATCCCGCTTTGCGGCGGGCTCTGGTGAATACCAGTAGCAACTTAGAACCGGTCCACCAACACGGTCCACGCCAATCCCTCTCTGGCACAGAGGAATCGTGACAAGCGAATCCCCATAGAAAACCTCTCCTGCTCTGGACAGTTCCTGACATGGACAGAGGTGTCAGCAGAGAGCACTGTGGTCAGACAGAAAGGAAATTCAGAACTTCCTGTGGAGCATAAAACAGCATTTTTTTTTTTATTAAATCAACCGGTGCCAGAAAGTTAAACAGATTTGTAAATGACTTCTATTAAAAAATCTGGAACACAGAGCTCTCTGCTGACATCACGAGCACAGTGCTCTCTGCTGACATCTCTGTCCATTTTAAGAACTGTCCAGAGTAGGAGAAAATCCCCATAGCAAATATATGCTGCTCTGGACAGTTCCTAAAATGGACAGAGATGTCAGCAGAGAGCACTGTGCTGGTGATGTCAGCAGAGAGCTCTGTGTTCCAAAAAGAAAAGAATTTCCTCTGTAGTATTCAGCAGCTAATAAGTACTGGAAGGATTAAGATTTTTAAATAGAAGTAATTTACAAATCTGTTGATTTAAAAAAAAAATAATGTTTTCCAGTGGAGTACCCCTTTAAAAAAAAAAAAAAAAAATGTACCAGCAACCAATCCCTTTCTGCCTTCTGTCACTGCTGAAATGTGTATTCAAGGACAGAAAGACAAATAATGGTCAGGACAGATCCTTGTGCCAGACAATATAATCGGTAATAGTTCTCACTTCGCTGCAGCTCGCTTTACTGTAATATTTCTCTTGACTCGTACGTGAGACAAAGAAAATGAACAGTACAAGGATAATAATCAAAAATGTCTGTGCGAAAACCATCCGGCAGCACATTCCTGCAAAGTGCGAAAATATTAAATAAAAGTTCCTTTAGGGTCAGCCCATGATAATATAGTAGGTTCCTAACTAACTCAGCACATGGAACCTAAACTTACTGAGAAACCATTATCTTTTAAAGGGGTACTCTCATGGAAAATCTTATTTTTTTTTTTTTTTTTTTTTTTATCAACTGGTGCCAGAAAGTTAAACAGATTTGTAAATGACTTCTATTAAAAAATCTTAATCCTTCCAGTACTTATTAGCTGCTGAATACTACAGAGGAAATGGTTTTCTTTTTGGAACACAGAGCTCATGACCGCAGTGCTCTCTGCTGACATCTCTGTCCATTTTAAGAACTGTCCAGAGTAGGAGAAAATCCCCATAGCAAACATATGCTGCTCTGGACGGTTCCTAAAATGGACAGAGATGTCAGCAGAGAGCACTGTGGTCATGATGTCAGCAGAGAGCTCTGTGTTCCAAAAAGAAAACCATTTCCTCTGTAGTATTTAGCAGCTAATAAGTACTGGAAGGATTAATATTTTTTTAATAGAAGTAATTTACAAATCTGTTTAACTTTCTGGCACCAGTTGATTTAAAAAAAAAAAAAAAAAGGTTTCCACGGGAGTACCCCTTTAAGTTACTTATTACAACCTTTAGGTGGTGATATTGGGTTCAGTGGGAGCATGTTGTGAGCATGCTATATGACAGAGTTTCCCAACCAGGGTGCCTCCAGCTGTTGCAAAACTACAACTCCCAGCATGCCCGGACAGCCAAAGGCTGTCCGGGCATGCTGGGAGTTGCAGTTTTGCAACAGCTGGAGGCACCCTGTTGGAAAACACTGCTCTGTGACAAGCGCAGAGAGTAGGAGGAAGGAGGGGAAGCTGTTCCCAGCACTTGCTGTCTATGGGGTAATTCTGTATTATTAGGGTGGGAGGTAAGGACTGGCCATCTTCCATATAGAATTTAGAGGGACATAATACTGTGGGGGGAAACAATAGCCCAGGGAAAAAATACCAACAAGCAAAATACCTCCCCCACAAAACTTCCAGTAGATCTAATATATGAAGAAAATTTAAAGGGACACTCCACTAGAAAACATCTTATCCCCTCTTCATGTCAGGAACTGTAGCAAATCCCCATACAAACCTCTCCTGCTCTGGACAGTTCCTGACATGGACAGAGGTGTCAGCAGAGAGCACTGTGGTCAGACAGAAGCTCAAAAAGGAACTCAACTTCCTCTGTAGTATTCAGCAGCTGATAAGTACTGGAAGGATTTTTTAATCGAAGCAATTTACAAATCTGTTTAAAGGAGAACCCCGGAAAAAAAAATGTGTCCCCCATACGGCAGTAAAAAAATAAAGATGTACATAGCTTTCTCCACTCCCCCCAGGGCCTCAGGCTCCGCCGTGGTCGGAGATTCATACTGCGCTCAGCCAATCACCAGCCGCAGCGAAGTCCGACTCGGCCGGCGATAGGCTGAGCGGCAGGGTGAGAACACTTCAGGACACAAAATTCTTCACTACACCGACACCTGCTGCCGAAGCCGAAAACGTCACACTGCCGCTCAGCCTATCGCCGGCCGAGTCGGATTTCGCTGCGTCTGGTGATTGGCTGAGCGCAGTATGACTCTCCGACCACCGGCAACCAGGAAGAGGATCGTGGCGGAGACCGGAGCCGGGTACCGGAGGCCCCGGGGAGGAAGGTATGTACATCTTTATTTTTTTACTGCCGGCAGTATGGGGAACAATTTTTATATTCCGGAGTTCTCCTTTAAAGGGTAGCTCCCACCATCCTATTTTAATTTTTTTTCTGTCCCTGCCTATTGCCAATCTATCCCTAACCCCCTCCCTGCTTTTAATTTTTATTTTTACTATATTAAACATAACTTTTTTTCTGCCTGGTAGTGTGCTCACTACCAGGCAGACTTCCCCAGCAGGCACCACGTCACTGATGCCTGCTGGGGGGGACTTCCGCCCTTAGTTCATCTACACAGGGTGCCTCCAGCTGTTTCACCACTATGACTCCCAGCTTGCCCTGACATCTATTGGCTGTCAGGGCATGCTGGGAGTTGTAGTATTGAAACAGCTGGAGGCACTCTGTGTAGATAAACTATTAGCTAGTTACATGCGGCGCTGCGGCGCTAGCCCGTTCCCTCCGTTTCCCCCTCCCCCTGCACCATACCCCATTCCCTCCATCACAAACCCTCCCCCCCCCCCGCATATCCCGTTCCCTCCATCACAAACCCCCTCCCGCATTCCCCGTTCCCTCATTACACTTACTGCAGAGTCCGGCAGCGGGCGTGCAGGGATAGCGGCGGCGACGAGGCGGCGGCGGCGATGTGTGGGAGGAGTGGCCTCCCAGCCAGTGGCCGGGGAGCCAATGCGCTCGCTCCCGCCTGTCTGATTGACAGGCAGGGAGCGAGTGCAGCCTAACTGAAAAAGGACTGATTGCCAGGCCAAAATCAGTCCTTTTTCAGGCGTGACGTCACGCCAGGCTGCAGCCGGCCACTAGGAGGGAGACCCCTAGTGGCCGGTTTTCAAATGTAAATTAAACCATTTTAATTTAAAAAAAAATAATAAAAGTATATTAGAGATATGTTGTAGTACATAAGAACTACAACATATCAAAAAATAAAGTTGGTGACAGTGCCCATTTAACTTTCTGGAGCCAGTGGATATAAAACAAAAAGTTGTTTTCCACCAGAGAACTGCAACCTGGGAATCCAAGCGGGAAAGTCCATAACTTCCTTGTGGCGGTTAAGGTTGAAAAATGGGGGTTTCCCTAAACAAGACTCCTCAGTTTAGCGCGGGATGAACCAATGAGATCTTTTCTGTAGTGGGAACTATAACTATGTCCTGCTCTAAGATGCACTTTGAATGAACTGAAAATAATTGAGATTTGAAGAGCTGTTTTATTTTATTCTCCGCAAATGACCATAAATGCTGCCCCGGTGACCTTCATCGCTATATGATTGTTACCGTCAAACCCAATGGGAGCGCAGGAAATGATATTTACCTTACATCAAAGAGGAAAAATAATGGAGCTTAGGGCCATATGGCTTTAATACCGGGATTTGATTTCTAAGCCTGATTGACTTGCAATGTTTATTCTTATTCCTTTAGTGTTTATTCTGGGTTACGTCGACTATTTCTACTTGTGTCATATTCAGTGTAGTAGGTGACTATATAAAGCTGGAATGTGTACCCTTTATGTGTGATTAATGAGCTTACTGGGGGAGATTTATCAAAACCTGTGCAGAGGAAGCGTGGTGCAGTTGCCCATAGCAACCAATCAGATTGCTTCTTTCATTTTCCACAGGCCTCTAAAGAGGCCTGTGGAAAATGAAAGAAGCAATCTGATTGGTTGCTATGGGCAACTACACCACTCTTCCTCTGCACAGGTTTTGATAAATCTCCCCAACTATGTATAAAATGAATGCATTTACTATAGGTGCACATTGACCGGACAGCAAGAGGGCCATCAGCTCCAAATGTATTCAAATCCCAAATTTTTAAAGGCCTATTTGAGAAAAACCCATAGAAAAAAAGTCACTGATTACAACCTAACCAAGATGATTGCATGATCCTTAAAGGGGTTATCCAGCCAAAGAGCAGCACCCGCATTCTATGCGGGCCTACGTCTCTGGTTTCTCAAAGCTCTTTGGAGCGTGGCGTGGCGTGGCATCTCCAGTCCCAGAAACAAAGGGGGAGATTTATCAAAACCTGTGCAGAGGAAAAGTGGACCAGTTGCCCATAGCAACCAATCAGATCGCTGCTTTCATTTATCACAGGCCTTCGTGAAAATGAAAGAAGCGATCTGATTGGTTGCTATGGGCAACTGGGCAAGTTTTCCTCTGCACATGTTTTGATAAATCTCCCCCAAAGAGCTTTGAGAGACTAGAGACGCAGGCCCGCATAGAATGTGGGTGCTGCCCAGAGATCGCGGGGGGTCCCAGCAGCAGACCCTCAGCGATCAGACATCTTATCCTCTTACCTTTCCGTGCCCCAGACGGTAGGATGTGTGGTGTCCCGGTACCGTATGGTATACCGTACCTTGTATGGTGGTCCCCAAAGACAGAGTTACTTTGCTCCAGTAGGGTCCTCCTGGTGGGATAGCCCCTTGTCACCTCTTCCTTCTTCAATTTTATGATGTTTACATGTATATGTAATTATATATTTAATTATTGTGTGTCTTCTAATAAAGCTGCCGTTTGATGTCCCTGGGATGGTGAGTGCGTGTTCTTCTTTCTCTTCGCATACATATTTTATTTAAGGTTGAATATAGTGTTGCAGGACCTTAGGTCACATGATTAATGTTAATTCTATTAAAGGAGTACTCCGGCGCGCACTTTTTTTTTATTTTATCCCGTCCGGGCTGCAAAATAAAAGAAAACACACTTTCTCTTACCTGCCAATGAGCCCCCGGAGCTCCGGTACAGGTGTTCGGTCCCCGAGCTGTATTCTTCTTACTTCCTGTTATCCCGACATGTCACACGGAGCTTCAGCCTATCACCGGCCGCAGCGATGTCCCGCCTCGGCCGGTGAGAGGCTGAAGCTCCCTGTGACGTGCCGGGCTAACAGGAAGTAAGAAGAATACAGCCCGGGGACCGATCACCTGTACCGGAGCTCCGGGGGCTCATTGGCAGGTAAGAGAAAGTGTGTTTTCTTTTATTTTGCAGCCCGGACGGGATAAAAGGAAAAAAAAGTGCGCGCCAGAGTACTCCTTTAAGGTATGTTGAAGGACCTTCTTAGGTCACGTGTGTGGTCACATGTCTAGACTATAATTCCTTGTAAAGTGAATGACAGATAGTATGGACCAATGAGCTCAAGGCCAGCCCCTGCCCATATAAGGGAGCTGCCAGCCAATCCTCGCGCTCTTGGGTTCCGGACTAGCAGAGAGGAGAGATCCGTGCAACTTACAAAGACAAGCTTAGGCCTGAAGCCTGCCAGCCTCAGCCTGAATCTGATCGTGAGTTACGATACCAATCCCTGCCAAAGCTAGCGTGACTGCTGGACCTAATCTCAATCCCCTAAATCCAGCGGAACAGCGCATATACCTCTCCTGAGCTTAAGACTCTCACGGTCCCAACCAACTGTCAGGATCCCAATAGACTCTTGTACAAAGACTGTTCCTGTTTAATGTTGCATAAAACCTGCAGTAAAAGTTCCGACAGTTTTCTGAAAATCTCCAGTTGTGAACAATCATTTATTATACCTCCCTATCGCTCTTGGGACGGGTGGCGTTAGGACAAAACTTTACAGAGGAGCCCTCACCCTAGCGCCACGAGTTACCGCACAGCTACACCCCATATACCCTACAACCACAGGCTACCACAGATGCTTCTGAAATGCCCCTGATATTAAATATTTCCATTTCCTATAAAATAGCAAATCTTCCTGGGACATATCAATTTAAAGGCTATTCCTATATTTTTACTTTTTAAATATGAGACCGGGGCAGCATAGTTAGTCTAGTTATTGATATACTTCACTTACCTGGGTTTGGTGGCTGGTATCAAATTTCTTTGTCTTTCTTTTCCCTGGAAGTTCATTTTTGGCCAGGTCATGTGATCAAAGGGAGTGTGGCTGTGCTGCAATGGGTGGGGAGACATGTGTTGGAGGAAAATAAATCACATCTCACCTTGAAACAAAGGATCCTGGGTATTGTAGTCTTAGGGAGGCCACAGAAACAGGAAGTAACCAGTTCCCAAAACCAGGACACAGGACATAGCCATTTACCACCAACACAAGCACAGATCCTTGGCAAACATGGTAATTACAGTATGGCATTTAATTGCTAAAGTCACATTATGTTGGATTACTATGTCAGACAGGCGGGCGCCCGAAAATTTGCATATGCGCATATTGATCCCTCCCTTCTTTTAGCTCTTTTATCACGCAAATTTTATGGTGAATGTGCATGCAAATTTTATGGTGCATAGTAATAAAAGGCTGCGAATATTGCAAATATACGAATTTTGCGAATATATGACGAATATTCATCCATATATTCGCAAAATATCGCAAATTCGAATATGGCCTATGCCGCTCAATACTAGTAGGCAGTTATAAGTCAACATTCTTTCTTATCCCAACCCAGTTGTGGGCCGGAACACAGGGGCAGTGATCTGTTGCTCTACAGGGCATTAGATGAAGTCATCTTGGAAGACAAATCAACCTACCGTATTTTTCGTCATATAAGACGCTCCGGCATATAAGACGCACCTAATTTTATAGGATAAAAATCTAGAAAATAAAGATTCTGAACCAAATACAATGTAAAGTATAGGACAGTGATCTTCAACCTGCGGACCCTTCAGATGTTGCAAAACTACAACTCCCAGCATGCCCGGACAGCCGTTGGCTGTCCGGGCATGCTGGGAGTTGTAGTTTTGCAACATCTGGAGGTCCGCAGGTTGAAGACCACTGGTATAGGAGGTAATATTCACGTGTCCCCGCCGCTCCGGACCCGTCACCGCTGCCCTGGATGTCGCCCTCCATCGCTGTCGCCGCGTCCCTGGGGTGTCCCCGTCGCTCCGGAACATCTCTGCTGCCCGGTATGCTCGCTCTCCGTCGCCGCCATGACGTCGCTACGCACGCCGCTCCTATTGGATGACGGGACGGCGTGCGTGACGACGTGATGACGACGAAGGAGAGCGCCGGCCATGCAGGGGATCCCGGGACGGAGCAGACACGGAGGAGGCAGGTAAGGTCCCTCCCGGTGTCCTGTAAGCTGTTCGGGACGCCGCGATTTCACCGCGGCGGTCCCGAACAGCCCGACTGAACAGCCGGGTTAGTGTTATTTTCGCTTCAGACGCGGCGGTCAGCTTCGAAGGGTTAAAGGGGTTATTCAGGAAAAAACTTTTTTTTATATATCAACTAGCTCCAGAAAGTTAAACAGATTTGTAAATTACTTCTATTAAAAAATCTTAATCCTTTCAGTACTTATGAGCTTCTGAAGTTAAGGTTGTTCTTTTCTGTCTAAGTGCTCTCTGATGACACCTGTCTCGGGAAACGCCCAGTTTAGAAGAGGTTTGCTATGGGGATTTGCTTCTAAACTGGGCAGTTCCCGAGACACGTGTCATCAGAGAGCACTTAGACAGAAAAGAACAACCCTAAAGGGGTATTCCAGGAAAAAACTTTTTTTTATAAATATCAACTGGCTCCAGAATGTTAAACAGATTTGTAAATGACTTCTATTAAAAAATCTTAATCCTTTCAGTACTTATGAGCTTCTGAAGTTAAGCTTGTTCTTTTCTGTCTAAGTGCTCTCTGATGACACCTGTCTCGGGAAACGCCCAGTTTAGAAGAGGTTTGCTATGGGGATTTGCTTCTAAACTGGGCGGTTCCCGAGACACGTGTCATCAGAGTGGACTTAGACAGAAAACAACAACTCAACTTCAGAAGCTCATAAGTACTGAAAGGATTAAGATTTTTTAATAGAAGTAATTTACAAATCTGTTTAACTTTCTGGAGCCAGTTGATATATATATATATATATATATATATATATATATATATATATATATATATATATATATATATATATATATATATATATATATATCTATCTATCTATCTATCTATCTATATATATATATCTATATATATATATATATATATATATATATATATATATAGATATATCTATCTATATATATATATATATAGATATATCTATCTATATATATATATAGATATATCTATATATATATAGATATATATAGATATATCTATCTATATATATCTATATATATATATATATCTATATATATATATCTATATATATATATAGATATATATATCTATATATATATATATATATAGATATATCTATATATATATATATATATAGGTATATCTATATATATATATATATATATATATATAGATATATATATATATATATATATATATATATATATATATATATATATAAAAAGTTTTTTTTCCTGGAATACCCCTTTAATACAGGGCATCACCACGATCGGTGATGTCCTGTATTAGCCGCGGGTCCCGGCCGTTGATGGCCGCAGGGACCGCCGCGATAGGTGTGTATTCGCCTTTTAAGACGCACCAACTTTCCCCCCCCCAGTTTTGGGTAAGAAAAAGTGCATCTTATACGGTAAATGTCACATAGTCTAAATCTGGCTTGACTTTAATACAACTCCTGTGGTCCTACAAGGAGAAAACCCTCCCTGGATGTGTCCGGAATTGCTCTATATTTAACCGTATAAGGAGGTTATCCACATGTATTATCATAGAAGTAGCTAATAATCTCCTCAAAGGACCCACCTTGGCATCTATCGGCCCAAGCAGTAGTTGGTATCCAGATTCCTTACGAGAGAGCTTAGCAGGGAGATCATTACTAGCTTGTGGTTTCTTGCTCTGTGAGTGCGGTGGTTTTCCGAGCTGAGCCGGCCCTACACCTAACACCATAAAGCTGGCGTGAAGATAGGGTTTGCCTACTGTGGGATGCCGTAACCCTCTCCATGCAGTAGATCCTCGCCATTCTTGGCCTAGCTGCTTATTATAGGCCACGGTTACTATTTGCAGAGGGCTGATGAACTCTATTTGAAGTCGTCCACACATTGAAATTAAAAACAGAGTTTTACAACCGCAGGATTAACATGCAGCACAACACCCCGGCGTCTTCCCTCTTTACATACTCCAGCATTACCACAAGGGGTGTCTCATGACATGGTGGTGGTCTTTCAGCTTTACATTGTGGTTATTTGTGTTGAAAGCTGGAAGAAACCTATGTGTGTAGTCTGTACGTATATTTAAAGGGGTTATCCAGGAAAAAATCTCCCCCATAGAGGACAGATACCTACCTAAATGTTTGATAAGCCTGGCCACCATCTTTTTTTTTTCTGTATTCCATGCATCAGGCACATTGTAGCTTCCAGTGTGTCATGAGTTGTTTACATGATGAAGAACATAGAGGGAGATTTATCAAAACCCGTCAAGAGGAAAAGTTGCTGAGTTGCCCATAGCAACCAATCAGATTGTTTCTTTCATTTTTCATAGGTCTTTTCCAAAATGGAATAAGCGATTGATTGGTTGCTATGGGAAACGAAGCAACTTTTCCTCTAGACAGGTTTTGTTAAATCTCCCCCATAGAGGATAGATCTTTTCTCTATATTTCAAAGAGAGGTTGTGGAGAAGCTTCGTCTAGAAGATAGGTCTACCAGAGATGGAGCAATGGAGCAGTTCTTACATTGCGGCTATCTGTTCTCGCTCATAAAGGAAGGTCTCAAGTGCAGAACTCTCCTCTAAGACATTAATTACCCCTAGTAGGGCAAGCAGACAGGGGTCATATCCTGAGACAACCCCTTTGTTAGTAGATAATATTTTATGGCATGTTTAGAGCATGGATGACCATTATACAGTGATCCCTCAACTTACAATGGCCTCAACTTACAATTGTTTCAACATACAATGGTCTTTTCTGGACCATTGTAACTTGAAACCAGACTCAACATACAATGTACAGACAGTCCAGATCTGTGAAATGTGTCAATGGCTGGAAGAACTGACCAATCAGAATGGGCATTCACTGGTAAAACCCCTGAATTACTGAAGCGTTTACACTGACTGGTGTCTGGTATCGCCCCATACAGTACAGGGAGGTATTACATGTTCTGTACTCTTTACCTGTATTACTGAAGCATATGCACTGACTGGTGTCTGGTAGCGCCCCCTACAGTACAGGGAGGTATTACATGTTCTGTACTCTTTACCTGTATTACTGAAGCGTATGCACTGACTGGTGTCTGGTAGCGCCCCCTACAGTACAGGGAGGTATTACATGTTCTGTACTCTTTACCTGTGCCAGGGTTAGCTGCTCCTTTGGACACCAGGTGAGGGCGGCTCCATGTTACTTTTTTAGGACACTGTGTTCTGTACAGGACCCTGAAGAAGCTCCTGTCCTCTACATAGACAGTGATTACTGCTCCCAGCAGATCTTTATTACTTTTATATGTAAGGATTTGCTTTATCTCTATTAGTTATCTACTTATTTTTCTTTAATCCCCACTTTTTCCTATTTTGGTGGCTTCAGAACCAATTACCAGGTTTCCATAGAGTTCTGGTCTCAACATACAATGGTTTCATCATACAATGGTCGTCCTGGAACCGATTAATATTGTAACTTGAGGGACCACTGTACACTATCACGATTGATCATAATCGCTTATTTTCATGCTTCTATTTTTATTAATTTCATTAACCTTATTGAACCAAGGACGGGTTCGGGAAGCAGGTGCTTCCTGTAGAGATACGCTAGTGAATTATTTGTATTGGAATTATACCCATATCTGGTTCCATATAATAACTTGGATTAGGTAATAATTTAATTATTCTGCGTTCTCTGGCTCCTAAGGCTAGATCCATATCCAAGTATTCTCTTGTCCCATGTGGGGGAATTTGGCAACCAATACTTAGCAATGAAACACAGAGTTGAAACTTTCAGTCACCTTGATGTGGGATAAGCCAAATACAGTCAGTACTACTGGGGGGCAGATGGAAAATCCTCTACCCGTCATTCACGTTTCCGTTATCCTTTGGCGTCTCCGTTATGTCTTCTATACTGATGCATTCTATTGGGGTCCCCATCCCCTCCCCATTGCCAATATGAACCCAATGAACGGAGCTGCAGCCAATTAAGATGAATAGACAAATGTTATTTCATATGGAGATGCATCTGACAGCCAAATGTTCGTCATTTTGACAGGACCCTCACAACTCAGATCAGTTTTTCTTGGGATCACTCATGGTTTTCGCGATCATGTTTATAAGATGAAATGATGAACAAAAAGTTTAGAATTAGATTTTGCAGTTTGCAAAGGGAAAAACAAAAAGCAAAAAAATTAGATAAAAGTAAATATTGAAAAGACCAACTCACCGCCTTGTAGACACTCTAGATTGGAAGGACTTCTGGTGGTTTAGGAAGCACGGAACAGGTATCCAAGCCGCATACTTGGTGTGAACAAGTCCATACCCCCAAAAAAACGTGCAGGTTCCAGCTCCCCAAAAGAATATATAAAAGTCCAAAATTTATTTCACATACATGTATTTAAAAATAATGAAAATCACATAAGGTGGTTTTAAAAGCATAGCAGAAAAGCCAGGGATAGTACACACAGTGATGTTATAGAACAGGCATAGTACACACAGTGATGTCATAGAACAGGGATAGTACACACAGTGATGTCATAGAACAGGGATAGTACACACAGTGATGTTATAGAGCAGGGATAGTACACACAGTGATGTTATAGAACAGGGATAGTACACACAGTGATGTTATAGAGCAGGGATAGTACACACAGTGATGTTATAGAGCAGGGATAGTACACACAGTGATGTTATAGAACAGGGATAGTACACAGAGTGATGTTATAGAGCAGGGATAGTACACACAGTGATGTTATAGAGCAGGGATAGTACACACAGTGATGTTATAGAACAGGGATAGTACACACAGTGATGTCATAGAACAGGGATAGTATACACAGTGATGTTATAGAGCAGGGATAGTACACACAGTGATGTTATAGAGCAGGGATAGTACACACAGTGATATTATAGAACAGGGATAGTACACAGTGATGTTATAGAACAGGGATAGTACACACAGTGATGTTATAGAGCAGGGATAGTACACACAGTGATATTATAGAGCAGGGATAGTACACACAGTGATGTTATAGAGCAGGGAGAGTACACACAGTGATATTATAGAGCAGGGATAGTACACACAGTGATATTATAGAGCAGGGATAGTACACACAGTGATGTTATAGAGCAGGGATAGTTCACACAGAGATGTTATAGAGCAGGGATAGTACACACAGTGATGTTATAGAGCAGGGATAGTACACACAGTGATGTTATAGAGCAGGGATAGTACACACAGAGATGTTATAGAGCAGGGATAGTACACACAGTGATGTTATAGAACAGGGATAGTACACACAGTGATGTTATAGAGCAGGGATAGTACACACAGTGATATTATAGAGCAGGGATAGTACACACAGTGATGTTATAGAGCAGGGATAGTACACACAGTGATGTTATAGAACAGGGATAGTACACACAGTGATGTTATAGAGCAGGGATAGTACACACAGTGATGTTATAGAGCAGGCATAGTACACACAGTGATGTTATAGAGCAGGGATAGTACACACAGTGATGTTATAGAACAGGGATAGTACACACAGTGATGTTATAGAACAGGGATAGTACACACAGTGATGTTATAGAGCAGGGATAGTACACACAGTGATGTTATAGAACAGGGATAGTACACACAGTGATGTTATAGTGCAGGGATAGTACACACAGTGATGTTATAGAGCAGGGATAGTACACACAGTGATATTATAGAACAGGGATAGTACACAGTGATGTTATAGAACAGGGATAGTACACACAGTGATGTTATAGAGCAGGGATAGTACACACAGTGATATTATAGAGCAGGGATAGTACACACAGTGATGTTATAGAGCAGGGAGAGTACACACAGTGATATTATAGAGCAGGGATAGTACACACAGTGATATTATAGAGCAGGGATAGTACACACAGTGATGTTATAGAGCAGGGATAGTTCACACAGAGATGTTATAGAGCAGGGATAGTACACACAGTGATGTTATAGAGCAGGGATAGTACACACAGTGATGTTATAGAGCAGGGATAGTACACACAGAGATGTTATAGAGCAGGGATAGTACACACAGTGATGTTATAGAACAGGGATAGTACACACAGTGATGTTATAGAGCAGGGATAGTACACACAGTGATATTATAGAGCAGGGATAGTACACACAGTGATGTTATAGAGCAGGGATAGTACACACAGTGATGTTATAGAACAGGGATAGTACACACAGTGATGTTATAGAGCAGGGATAGTACACACAGTGATGTTATAGAACAGGGATAGTACACACAGTGATGTTATAGAACAGGGATAGTACACACAGTGATGTTATAGAACAGGGATAGTACACACAGTGATGTTATAGAGCAGGGATAGTACACACAGTGATGTTATAGAACAGGGATAGTACACACAGTGATGTTATAGTGCAGGGATAGTACACACAGTGATGTTATAGAGCAGGGATAGTACACACAGTGATGTTATAGAACAGGGATAGTACACACAGTGATGTTATAGAACAGGGATAGTACACACAGTGATGTTATAGAGTAGGGATAGTACACAGTGATGTTATAGAGCAGGGATAGTACACACAGTGATGTTATAGAGCAGGGATAGTACACACAGTGATGTCATAGAGCAGGGATAGTACACACAGTGATGTCATAGAACAGGGATAGTACACACAGTGATGTTATAGAGCAGGGATAGTACACACAGTGATGTTATAGAGCAGGGATAGTACATAGTGATGTTATAGAGCAGGGATAGTACACACAGTGATGTTATAGAACAGGGATAGTTCACACAGAGATGTTATAGAGCAGGGATAGTACACACAGTGATGTTATAGAACAGAGATAGTACACACAGTGATGTTATAGAACAGGGACAGTACACACAGTGATGTCATAGAACAGGGATAGTACACACAGTGATGTTATAGAGCAGGGATAGTACACACAGTGATGTTATAGAGCAGGGATAGTACACACAGTGATGTTATAGAGCAGGGATAGTACACACAGTGATGTTATAGAGCAGGGATAGTACACACAGTGATGTTATAGAACAGGGATAGTACACACAGTGATGTCATAGAACAGGGATAGTACACACAGTGATGTCATAGAACAGGGATAGTACACACAGTGATGTTATAGAGCAGGGATAGTACACACAGTGATGTTATAGAGCAGGGATAGTACACACAGTGATGTTATAGAGCAGGGATAGTACACACAGTGATGTTATAGAACAGGGATAGTACACACAGTGATGTCATAGAACAGGGATAGTACACACAGTGATGTTATAGAGCAGGGATAGTACACACAGTGATGTTATAGAACAGGGATAGTACACACAGTGATGTTATAGAGCAGGGATAGTACACACAGTGATGTTATAGAACAGGGATAGTACACACAGTGATGTTATAGAACAGAGATAGTACACACAGTGATGTCATAGAACAGGGATAGTACACACAGTGATGTTATAGAGCAGGGATAGTACACACAGTGATGTTATAGAGCAGGGATAGTACACACAGTGATGTTATAGAGCAGGGATAGTACACACAGTGATGTTATAGAACAGGGATAGTACACACAGTGATGTCATAGAACAGGGATAGTACACACAGTGATGTTATAGAGCAGGGATAGTACACACAGTGATGTTATAGAACAGAGATAGTACACACAGTGATGTCATAGAACAGGGATAGTACACACAGTGATGTTATAGTGCAGGGATAGTACACACAGTGATGTTATAGAGCAGGGATAGTACACACAGTGATGTTATAGAACAGGGATAGTACACACAGTGATGTTATAGAACAGGGATAGTACACACAGTGATGTTATAGAGCAGGGATAGTACATACAGTGATGTTATAGAGTAGGGATAGTACACACAGAGATGTTATAGAACAGGGATAGTACCCACAGTGATGTCATAGAGCAGGGATAGTACACAGAGTGATGTCATAGAACAGGGATAGTACACACAGAGATGTTATAGAACAGGGATAGTACACACAGTGATGTTATAGTGCAGGGATAGTACACACAGTGATGTTATAGAACAGGGATAGTACACACAGTGATGTTATAGAGCAGGGATAGTACACACAGTGATGTTATAGAACAGGGATAGTACACACAGTGATGTTATAGAGCAGGGATAGTACACACAGTGATGTTATAGAGCAGGGATAGTACACACAGTGATGTTATAGTGCAGGGATAGTACACACAGTGATGTTATAGAACAGGGATAGTACACACAGTGATGTTATAGAGCAGGGATAGTACACACAGTGATGTTATAGTGCAGGGATAGTACACACAGTGATGTTATAGAACAGGGATAGTACACACAGTGATGTTATAGAGCAGGGATAGTACACACAGTGATGTTATAGAGCAGGGATAGTACACACAGTGATGTTATAGAACAGGGATAGTACACACAGTGATGTTATAGAGCAGGGATAGTACACACAGTGATGTCATAGAACAGGGATAGTACACACAGTGATGTTATAGTGCAGGGATAGTACACACAGTGATGTTATAGAACAGGGATAGTACACACAGTGATGTTATAGAGCAGGGATAGTACACACAGTGATGTCATAGAACAGGGATAGTACACACAGTGATGTTATAGAGCAGGGATAGTACACACAATGATGTTATAGAACAGGGATAGTACACACAGTGATGTTATAGAGCAGGGATAGTACACACAGTGATGTTATAGAGCAGGGATAGTACACACAGTGATGTTATAGTGCAGGGATAGTACACACAGTGATGTTATAGAACAGGGATAGTACACACAGTGATGTTATAGAGCAGGGATAGTACACACAGTGATGTTATAGTGCAGGGATAGTACACACAGTGATGTTATAGAACAGGGATAGTACACACAGTGATGTTATAGAGCAGGGATAGTACACACAGTGATGTTATAGAGCAGGGATAGTACACACAGTGATGTCATAGAACAGGGATAGTACACACAGTGATGTTATAGAACAGGGATAGTACACACAGTGATGTTATAGTGCAGGGATAGTACACACAGTGATGTTATAGAACAGGGATAGTACACACAGTGATGTTATAGAGCAGGGATAGTACACATAGTGATGTTATAGAACAGGGATAGTACACACAGTGATGTTATAGAGTAGGGATAGTACACACAGTGATGTTATAGAGCAGGGATAGTACACACAGTGATGTCACAACAGAGAAATAATAAAGTCACAGTATATGGATAAGGCGCACAGTAATGTCACTATAGTAAAATAGTGTGCACAGTACAGGGATCATCTGCTAGTAATATTACAGAGCAAGATACATATTTTTTTGTTTTTGAATAATAATAATAAAAAAAAAAAAAAACTCCCCTCTTTTTTTCTCATGATGCACTTTTTGTGGCATTTTTCCTAACAAAAAAACAAATATTTGTAGAGGAGTTTTTGATTTGGAGTTTTATCTCCTGTGGTTTTCTTATTACAAGTCGTGTGATTCTTCCATCATGTGACTTAAAGCTATTAAAGAATTGGAGGAGAAACCGCCAGAAAAGAAAATGCCCACATGGGTTTTTTTTTCCACCTTTAGAAGACACAATTTCTTAAAAGATAAAAAAATAAACCCTGCCATGCCGAAAGCATACAGCCCTTTTAAAAAATTGCCACTTAGCCTAAAAACGCCACTTGAGGGTAAAAAAAAGGCAAAAAAAATGTTTTAATAAAGTGTGCATGTTATTTCATTTTATTTGGAGGCGTTGACCATTATTGTTTAAAGGGGCCTCGCCACTTCCCCTCGTGACGTCACACCATGCCCCCTCCATTCATGTCTATGGAAGGGGGCGTGACGGCCGTCACGCCCCCTCCCATAGACATGAATGGAGGGGGAGTGGTGTGACATCACTACGTCATACTGTTTAGAATGCCGGGTGCGGCAAGGGTGCTGCACGGAGATCACTGGAGCCCCGCGATAAGACATCTTATCCCCTATCCTTTGGATAGATGATCATAGATGTCTGTGGGCGGAATACCCCTTTAAAGGACATCTGCAGCCTAAATACACTTATCCCCTATCTATAGGATAGGGTATAAGTGTTTGATCGCAGGGGGTCCACAATCTACCAAACGGGGGCCCTGGCATTGCCGCGCTGTGCTGCGGCTAATGCACGTAGCGTCGACCTCACTGAGGTCAACAGTACGCCCCCTCCACGCCCTCTCCCCATACAGCTCTATGGGAGATGTGGGGAGACATGGACACTGCATCCCTGCCTCCCCCATAGAACTACATGGAGGAGGTGTGTCGGCCGCGACATCTCGCTGCGGCCTGCACACCTCCTGCACGGGAGAGCCGCAGCAGAGCCGTTGCCCCATGCAGGAGATCGCGGCGGGTCCCAGCGTTCAGATCCCCGTGATCAAACACTTATCCCCTATCCTGTGAATAGGGGATAAGTGTATTTAGGCTGCAGATGTCCTTTAAAGGGGTATTCCAGGAAAAACTTTTATATATATATATATATATATATATATATATCAACTGGCTCCAGAAAGTTAAGCAGATTTGTAAATTACTTCTATTAAAAAAATCTTAATCCTTCCAATAATTATCAGCTGCTGAAGTCGAGTTGTTCTTTTCTGTCTGGCAACAGTGCTCTCTGCTGACATCTCTGCTCGTCTCGGGAACTGCACAGAGTAGAAGAGGTTTGCTATGGGGATTTGCTTCTACTCAGGACAGTTCCCGAGACAGGTGTCATCAGAGAGCACTTAGACAGAAAAGAACAACTCAATTTTAGCAGCTCATAAGTACTGAAAGGATTAAGATTTTTTATTAGAAGTCATTTACAAATCTGTTTAACTTTCTGGAGCCAGTTGAGAGATATATATATATATATATATATATAAAAAAAAAGTTTTTCCCTGGATAACCCCTTTAATGTGCTCTCGTATAAGGATAATGCACGGATAAGGAATAATGTGTAGGACTGCATTCAGTTTTACCTGCCTCCTTCCATAATTCTCTGTAACTACACCTCATGTCTGAGGGTAAATAGGCCGCCATTGTTGTTTGGTCATATAGCAGCGGCTATGTCCGATATCCTGGTAGTTATGCCCATGTCAGCAATCAAGATGGTGGACAGACGTCAGAGTTTGTTCTTCTAAAATGCATATTAAAGGTGGCATGGAGAGAAATGGAGGATTATAAATGGTATTGTACACCAGGTTGGGGGGAATGGGATGATTTTATGCCCCTGCTGTAGTTATTCCTAAAAGAAAAATGTTACGGGACAATAACATTAAATTGCTTTTTTCCATTGAATAATTCCATCAACATATTTGAACTGATTCACATATTTTCCCGCTGTTAAAGGGGTACTCCGGTGAAAAACATTTTTTAAATTTTGAAAAAATTTTTTTTATTAAATTAACTGGTGCCAGAAAGTTATACAGATTTGTAAATTACTTCTATTTAAAAATCTTAATCCTTCCAGTACTTATCAGCTGCTGTATACTACAGAAGTTCTTTTCTTTTGGAATGTCCTTTCTGTCTGATCACAGTGCTCTCTGCTGACACGTCTGTCCGTGTCAGGAACTGTCAAGAGTAGGAGCAATTCCCCATGGCAAACCTCTCCTGCTCTGGACAGTTCCTGACATGGACAGAGGTGTCAGCAGAGAGCACTGTGGACAGATATTGAAAAAGAAAAGAACTTCCCCTGTAGTATACAGCTGCTGATTGTTACGCCGAGCGCTCCGGGTCCCCGCTCCTCCCCGGAGCGCTCGCAACATCCTCGCTACTGCAGCGCCCCGGTCAGATCTACTGACCGGGTGCGCTGCGATACCACCCCCAGCCGGGATGCGATTCGCGATGCGAGTGGCGCCCGCTCGCGATGCGCACCCCGGCTCCCGTACCTGACTCGCTCTCCGTCGGTCCTGTCCCGGCGCGCGCGGCCCCGCTCCCTAGGGCGCGCGCGCGCCGGGTCTCTGCGATTTAAAGGGCCACGGCGCCGCTGATTGGCGCAGTGGGTCTAATCAGTCATTCACCTGTGCACTTCCCTATTTAACCTCACTTCCCCTTCCCTTCCTTGCCGGATCTTGTTGCCATCGTGCCAGTGAAAGCGTTCCCTTGTGTGTTCCTAGCCTGTGTTCCAGACCTCCTGCCGTTGCCCCCGACTACGATCCTTGCTGCCTGCCCCGACCTTCTGCTACGTCCGACCTTGCTTCTGTCTACTCCCTTGTACCGCGCCTATCTTCAGCAGTCAGAGAGGTTGAGCCGTTGCTAGTGGATACGACCTGGTTACTACCGCCGCTGCAAGACCATCCCGCTTTGCGGCGGGCTCTGGTGAAAACCAGTAGTAACTTAGAACCGGTCCACTAGCACGGTCCACGCCAATCCCTCTCTGGCACAGAGGATCCACCTCCTGCCAGCCGTATCGTGACAGAAGTTCCACTGCCAGTTGTCGCCGACCTCACCACGGTGGTCGCCCAGCAGTCGCAACAGATAGCGCAACAAGGCCACCAGCTGTCTCAACTGACCGTGATGCTACAGCAGCTACTACCACAGCTTCAGCAATCATCTCCTCCGCCAGCTCCTGCACCTCCTCCGCAGCGAGTGGCCGCTTCCGGCCTACGACTTTCTTTGCCGGATAAATTTGATGGGGACTCTAAGTTTTGCCGTGGCTTTCTTTCACAATGTTCCCTGCACTTGGAGATGATGTCGGACCAGTTTCCTACTGAAAAGTCTAAGGTGGCTTTCCTAGTCAGCCTTCTGTCTGGAAAAGCCCTGTCATGGGCCACACCGCTCTGGGACCGCAATGACCCCGTCACTGCCTCTGTACACTCCTTCTTCTCGGAAATTCGAACTGTCTTTGAGGAACCTGCCCGAGCCTCTTCTGCTAAGACTGCCCTGCTGAACCTGGTCCAGGGTAATTCTTCCGTTGGCGAGTACGCCATCCAATTCCGTACTCTTGCTTCCGAATTATCCTGGAATAATGAGGCCCTCTGCGCGACCTTTAAAAAAGGCCTATCCAGCAACATTAAAGATGTTCTGGCCGCACGAGAAATTCCTGCTAACCTACATGAACTCATTCATCTTGCCACTCGCATTGACATGCGTTTTTCCAAAAGGCGTCAGGAGCTCCGCCAGGATATGGACTTTGTTCGCACGAGGCGTTTTTTCTCCCCGGCTCCTCTCTCCTCTGGTCCTCTGCAATCCGTTCCTGTGCCTCCCGCCGTGGAGGCTATGCAGGTCGACCGGTCTCGCCTGACACCTCAAGAGAGGACACGACGCCGCATGGAGAATCTTTGCCTGTACTGTGCCGGTACCGAACACTTCCTGAAGGATTGTCCTATCCGTCCTCCCCGCCTGGAAAGACGTACGCTGACTCCGCACAAAGGTGACACAGTTCTTGATGTCAACTCTGCTTCTCCACGCCTTACTGTGCCTGTGCGGATATCTGCCTCTACCTTCTCCTTCTCTGCTATGGCCTTCTTGGATTCCGGATCTGCAGGAAATTTTATTTTGGCCTCTCTCATCAACAGGTTCAACATCCCTGTGACCAGTCTCGCCAGACCCCTCTACATCAATTGTGTTAACAATGAAAGATTGGACTGTGCCGTGCGTTACCGCACGGAACCCCTCCTAATGTGCATCGGACCTCATCACGAAAAAATTGAGTTTTTGGTCCTCTCCAATTGCACTTCCGAAATTCTCCTTGGACTACCGTGGCTTCAACGCCATTCCCCAACCCTTGATTGGTCCACAGGAGAGATCAAGAGCTGGGGTACTTCTTGTTTCAAGGACTGTCTTAAACCGGTTCCCAGTACTCCCTGCCGTGACCCTGTGGTTCCTCCTGTAACCGGTCTCCCTAAGGCTTATATGGACTATGCTGACGTATTTTGCAAAAAGCAAGCTGAGACTTTACCCCCTCACAGGCCTTTTGACTGTCCTATTGACCTCCTCCCGGGCACTACTCCACCCCGGGGCAGAATTTACCCTCTGTCCGCCCCAGAGACTCTTGCTATGTCTGAATACATCCAGGAAAATTTAAAAAAGGGGTTTATCCGCAAATCCTCCTCTCCTGCTGGAGCTGGATTTTTCTTTGTGTCCAAAAAAGATGGCTCCCTACGTCCTTGCATTGATTACCGCGGACTTAATAAAATCACGGTAAAGAACCGCTACCCCCTACCTCTTATCTCAGAACTCTTTGATCGCCTTCAAGGTGCCCACATCTTTACCAAACTGGACTTAAGAGGTGCATATAATCTCATCCGCATCAGGGAGGGGGACGAATGGAAAACGGCATTTAACACTAGAGATGGACACTTTGAGTATCTGGTCATGCCCTTTGGCCTGTGCAACGCCCCTGCCGTCTTCCAAGACTTTGTTAATGAAATTTTTCGTGATCTCTTATATTCCTGTGTTGTTGTGTATCTGGACGATATTCTGATTTTTTCTGCCAACTTAGAAGAACATCGCCAGCATGTCCGCATGGTTCTTCAGAGACTTCGAGACAATCAACTTTATGCCAAAATGGAGAAATGTCTGTTTGAATGTCAATCTCTTCCTTTCCTAGGATACTTGGTCTCTGGCCAGGGACTACAAATGGACCCAGATAAACTCTCTGCCGTCTTAGATTGGCCACGCCCCTCCGGACTCCGTGCTATCCAACGTTTTTTGGGGTTCGCCAATTATTACAGACAATTTATTCCACATTTTTCCACTATTGTGGCTCCTATCGTGGCTTTAACCAAGAAGAATGCCAATCCTAAGTCCTGGTCTCCTCAAGCGGAAGACGCATTTAAACGGCTCAAGTCTGCCTTTTCTTCTGCTCCCGTGCTCTCCAGACCTGACCCATCTAAACCCTTCCTATTGGAGGTTGATGCCTCCTCAGTGGGAGCTGGAGCGGTCCTTCTACAAAAAAATTCTTCCGGGCATGCTGTTACTTGTGGGTTTTTTTCTAGGACCTTCTCTCCAGCGGAGAGGAACTACTCCATCGGGGATCGAGAACTACTGGCCATTAAATTGGCACTTGAGGAATGGAGGCATCTGCTGGAGGGATCAAAATTTCCAGTTATCATTTTCACCGATCACAAGAATCTCTCCTATCTCCAGTCTGCCCAACGGCTGAATCCTCGTCAGGCCAGGTGGTCGTTGTTCTTTGCCCGTTTTAACTTTGAAATTCATTTTCGCCCTGCCGACAAGAACATTAGGGCCGATGCTCTCTCTCGTTCCTCGGATGCCTCGGAAGTAGAGGTCTCTCCGCAACACATCATTCCTCCTGACTGTCTGATCTCCTCTTCTCCAGCCTCCATCAGGCAAACTCCTCCAGGGAAGACCTTTGTTTCTCCACGCCAGCGTCTCGGGATTCTCAAATGGGGTCACTCCTCCCACCTCGCAGGCCATGCGGGCATCAAAAAGTCCTTGCAACTCATCTCTCGTTTCTATTGGTGGCCGACTCTGGAAACAGATGTTGTGGATTTTGTGCGGGCCTGTACTGTCTGTGCCCGGGATAAGACTCCTCGCCAGAAGCCCGCTGGTCTCCTTCACCCTCTGCCTGTCCCCGAACAGCCTTGGTCTCTGATTGGTATGGACTTTATTACAGACCTACCCCCATCCCGTGGCAACACTGTTGTTTGGGTGGTCGTTGATCGATTTTCCAAGATGGCACATTTTATTCCTCTTCCTGGTCTTCCTTCAGTGCCTCAGTTGGCAAAACAATTTTTTGTACACATTTTTCGTCTTCACGGTTTACCCACGCAGATTGTCTCGGATAGAGGTGTCCAATTCGTGTCTAAATTCTGGAGGGCTCTCTGTAAACAACTCAAGATTAAATTAAACTTCTCTTCTGCTTATCATCCTCAATCCAATGGGCAAGTAGAAAGAATTAACCAGGTCCTGGGTGACTATTTACGGCATTTTGTTTCCTCCCGCCAGGATGACTGGGCAGATCTTCTACCTTGGGCCGAATTCTCGTACAACTTTAGAGTCTCTGAATCTTCTGCTAAATCCCCATTTTTCGTGGTGTACGGCCGTCACCCTCTTCCCCCCCTCCCTACTCCCTTGCCCTCTGGTTTGCCCGCTGTAGATGAAGTGACTCGTGATCTTTCCACCATATGGAAAGAGACCCAAAATTCTCTTTTACAGGCTTCATCTCGCATGAAAAAGTTTTCCGATAAGAAAAGAAGAGCTCCCCCCATTTTTGCTCCCGGAGACAAGGTATGGCTCTCCGCTAAATATGTCCGCTTTCGTGTCCCCAGTTACAAACTGGGACCACGCTATCTTGGTCCTTTCAAAGTCTTGTGCCAAATTAATCCTGTCTCTTACAAACTTCTTCTTCCTCCTTCTCTTCGTATTCCTAATGCCTTTCATGTCTCTCTTCTTAAACCACTCATCATCAACCGTTTCTCTCCCAAGCTTGTTTCTCCCACTCCTGTTTCCGGTTCTTCTGACGTCTTCTCAGTGAAGGAGATACTGGCCTCCAAGACGGTCAGAGGAAAAAGGTTCTTTTTGGTTGATTGGGAGGGCTGTGGACCTGAAGAGAGATCCTGGGAACCTGAGGACAACATCCTAGACAAAAGTCTGCTCCTCAGGTTCCCAGGCTCCAAGAAGAGGGGGAGACCCAAGGGGGGGGGGTACTGTTACGCCGAGCGCTCCGGGTCCCCGCTCCTCCCCGGAGCGCTCCCAACATCCTCGCTACTGCAGCGCCCCGGTCAGATCTACTGACCGGGTGCGCTGCGATACCACCCCCAGCCGGGATGCGATTCGCGATGCGGGTGGCGCCCGCTCGCGATGCGCACCCCGGCTCCCGTACCTGACTCGCTCTCCGTCGGTCCTGTCCCGGCGCGCGCGGCCCCGCTCCCTAGGGCGCGCGCGCGCCAGGTCTCTGCGATTTAAAGGGCCACTGCGCCGCTGATTGGCGCAGTGGGTCTAATCAGTCATTCACCTGTGCACTTCCCTATTTAACCTCACTTCCCCTTCCCTTCCTTGCCGGATCTTGTTGCCATCGTGCCAGTGAAAGCGTTCCCTTGTGTGTTCCTAGCCTGTGTTCCAGACCTCCTGCCGTTGCCCCTGACTACGATCCTTGCTGCCTGCCCCGACCTTCTGCTACGTCCGACCTTGCTCTTGTCTACTCCCTTGTACCGCGCCTATCTTCAGCAGTCAGAGAGGTTGAGCCGTTGCTAGTGGATACGACCTGGTTACTACCGCCGCTGCAAGACCATCCCGCTTTGCGGCGGGCTCTGGTGAAAACCAGTAGTAACTTAGAACCGGTCCACTTGCACGGTCCACGCCAATCCCTCTCTGGCACAGAGGATCCACCTCCTGCCAGCCGTATCGTGACACTGATAAGTACTGGAAGAGTTAAGATTTTTAAATAGAAATAATTTAACAATCTGTTTAACTTTCTGGTATGAGTTGATGTGAATAAAAATGTTTTCCAGTCGCGTACATTACTTCAATTTGACAGTGCCTGACATGGACAGAGGTGTCAGCAGAGAGCACTGTGGACAGACTGGAAAGAAATTGAAAAAGAAAAGAACTTCCTCTGTAGTACACAGCTGCTGATAAGTACTGGAAGAATTAAAATTTTTAAATAGAAATAATTTAACAATCTGTTTAACTTTGTGGCTTGAATTGATTTAAATAAAAATGTTTTCCAGTCGAGTACCCCTTTAATGTCTAGTTGTGTGAAAGTAATTTGTAAGCGCTTGTCTTATCATCTTATGACTCAGTAAACTTGCAGACATTAATCACAGTATTATCTAGAATAAATGTAGATCCAACCAGTTCTTGGAAGTTTTGAATAAATATTAGAAAACTTAGCATTAGAGGTTCGGTGCGAATTCCCTAGAGAAGTAACGCAACTTGCACATCTACAACAGCAAATACAAATGTCTGCAATTTATATGGTATTGTGTATTGTGTTTCCCCGAAAATACATCCTACCCCGAAAATAAGCCCTAGCTGGATTATCGGGGTGGGCCCTGCCCTGAAAATAAGACCTATGGCCAGGGGTACTCAACTGGCGGACCGCGGTCCAGATCTGGACCACGTCCGCCAGTAATGCGGAACCCCCCCCCCCCCCTCCCCCCCTTTGGCTGGACCCTTGGCAAGTTAAATGAGCCGGGGCAGGGACGCTGTCGCTTTAAAACGTCCGGGCGTATGCACGCCCGACGTCACGGACGTGTCCCTGCCCCGGTGGCTACTGGTAAGCAGCAGAAGGAGATCCTGCCGCCGCCGAGAGCTGCAGCTTCAGTTGCGGACGCTATGAAGGTGGGGAAGTGTTGGTTTATTATGGCAGAGGGGTGGAGGACACTGTAGGAGTGTGGAGGATGACAGGGGAAAGGGAGGATGGGGGGCTGTAGTAGTGTGGAGGATGGCGGGGGCTGCAGGAGTGTGGAGGGTGGGGGGGCTGCAGGAGTGTGGAGGGTGGGGGGGCTGCAGGAGTGTGGAGGAGGACGGGGGAAAGGGAGGATGGGGGGCTGTAGCAGTGTGGAGGATGGCGGGGGCTGCAGGAGTGTGGAGGATGGGGGGCTGTAGGAGTGTGGAGGGTGGGGGGGCTGCAGGACTGTGGAGGGTGGGGGCTGTGGGAGGATGGGGGGCTGTGGGAGGATGGGGGCTGTATAGCAGTGTGGAGGATGGGGGGCTGTAGCAGTGTGGAAGATGGGGGGGGGTGCAGCATCCTCCACACTGCTACAGCCCCCATCCTACACACTGCTACAGCCCCCATCCTCCACACTGCTACAGCCCCCATCCTCCCACAGCCCCCCATCCTCCACACTCCCCCAGCCCCCATCCTCCCACAGCTCCCCATCCTCTACACTCTCCCAGCCCCCCATCCTCCACACTCCCACAGCCCCCCATCCTCCACACTCCTGCAGCCCCCCATAAATAAATAAGCCCTACCCTGAAAATAAGCCCTAGTGTGTTTTTTGTGTGACTAAAATTAATATAAGACCCGGTCTTATTTTCAGAGAAACACGGTAGAAAGCAACAAGCTAAGTACATAATACCACAACTACTAGTAGGGCATAACTATAGGGGTGCAGAAGTTGCAGCCCCACCCTGGCCTTTGTGCTTGAGGGAGCCTAAAGGTACAGTATTATAAATGGTATGTGGGGGCCTGTCATTGATTTTGCATCGGGCCCAGAAGCTTATAAAAAAAAAACATATTACTTATTACTCCATATATTTTCTAGTTGTGGAGATAATTAAAGGGGTACTCCACTGCTCAGCGTTTGGAACAAAATGTTCCCAATGCTTCGAGCCGGCGTCGAGAGCTCATGACGTCATAGCCCTGCCCCCTTGTATTGTCACGCCCCGCCCCCTCAATCCAAGTCTATGGGAGGGGGTGTGACGGTCGTCACGCCCCCTCTTATAGACTTGCATAGACTTGCCACTGTTGACGTCATGATGGGCAGGGCTTTGACGTCACGAGTTCCCGGCGCTGGCTCTAAGCATTCAGAACATTTTGTTCCAAACGCTGAGCAGTGGAGTACCCCTTTAATATGACAACCATAATTTGACCCTTCTGTACCTCCAGTATGCTTCTGATTTTATACACTGGCATGGAGAGGTCATGGAATGTCCCATTAGATGTGATTTTGTGGGAGTATTCTCTCTAATTGGAACATTCTACAACATCTCCATACCAGTCAATGAAGTCATAAGAATCTGACACCCCATTATTAAGAATTATTAAGAATCTGACACCCCAGTGATCCTTAGAATGGCAGTCAATTGTCCCCTGAATGAATTGAGTGTCAACAGGCACGTGTGACCACTGCTCCATTCATTCTCTATGGGGCTTGTGTACATTGCCGAGTTTAGCTCCATAGAGAATTACTGAAGCACTGGTGGTGCCCATGCGCTGCTTCATTAATTTGGGGGACAATTGGCCTCTGATCACAGGGTCGGTGGCAGTCCAAGAGGTTTGACACTCACTGATAAACTAGGGTTCACTTTTGATCTGGAGATAATCCCATTTAGGGTATGTTCACAAGAATGAATTGAGTGTCAACAGGCATGTGTGACCACTGCTCCATTCATTCTCTATTGGGCTTGTGTACATTGCCGAGTTTAGCAATGTCCGAAAGCTCCATAGAGAATTTATGAAGCACTGGTGGTACCCATGTGCTGCTGCTTCATTAATTTGGGGGACAATTGGCCTCTGATCACAGGGTTGGTTGCAGTCCAAGAGGTTTGACACTCACTGATAAGGCAGGGATCACTTTTGATCTGGTGATAATCCCATTTAGGGTATGTTCACACAGGCGGATTACCCCAAGGAACATTGTGTCTTGGGGGAATACCTAAATAATTGGGTGCACCATAGTGCAGTCCAGACCCGAGGGAGTCTCTTTAGTGTTGGGTTGATACAATAACAGCCAAAAAAAATAATTACACGTTTAAAGCATTGATAAACTCTGTTTATACTTTGATTCTTGGTCTACATTGTAAAGTCATTAAAACACATTTCAGTACAGTTTTTGATGATAACTAAGCTCCCTTACCACTTGGGGAACACTGATGCCATTTTTGTGGGGAGCAGTTTGCGTACAGTAGTTTGGTGCCATCCCCTTCCGTACAGTAGCTTGGTGCCATCCCCTTCCATACAGTAGCTTGGTGCCATCCCCTTCCGTACAGTAGCTTGGTGCCATCCCCTTCCGTACAGTAGCTTGGTGCCATCCCCTTCCGTACAGTAGCTTGGTGCCATCCCCTTCTGTACAGTAGCTTGGTGCCATCCCCTTCTGTACAGTAGCTTGGTGCCATCCCCTTCTGTACAGTAGCTTGGTGCCATCCCCTTCTGTACAGTAGCTTGGTGCCATCCCCTTCCATACAGTAGCTTGGTGCCATCCTGTTCCGTACAGTAGCTTGGTGCCATCCCCTTCTGTACAGTAGCTTGGTACCATCCCCTTCTGTACAGTAGCTTGGTGCCATCCCCTTCCGTACAGTAGCTTGGTGCCATCCTGTTCCATACAGTAGCTTGGTGCCATCCTGTTCTGTACAGTAGCTTGGTGCAATCCCCTTCCATACAGTAGCTTGGTGCCATCCCCTTCTGTACAGTAGCTTGGTGCCATCCCCTTCCATACAGTAGCTTGGTGCCATCCCCTTCTGTACAGTAGCTTGGTGCCATCCCCTTCCATACAGTAGCTTGGTGCCATCCCCTTCCGTACAGTAGCTTGGTGCCATCCCCTTCTGTACAGTAGCTTGGTGCCATCCCCTTCCATACAGTAGCTTGGTGCCATCCCCTTCTGTACAGTAGCTTGGTGCCATCCCCTTCTGTACAGTAGCTTGGTGCCATCCCCTTCCATACAGTAGCTTGGTGCCATCCCCTTCCGTACAGTAGCTTGGTGCCATCCCCTTCCGTACAGTAGCTTGGTGCCATCCCCTTCCGTACAGTAGTAGTGGGCAAGCGCAATGATGTCCTGTGCTTCTGCAAGAAGGATCAAAATGGTCCACCAAAGCCAAGGATCTAGGCTTTGATAAAACATTGGGTTCAGAGGTCCAGCAGTAGACAACCCTATGTGGAGCCACATAGGCCTATTTCTTATGGGATGGTACCTCCTGTGTGTAAAATGATAACATCAAACATTACACTAAAATTAGGAGATGAGAAAATGTTCTGTATAGACAGAGGGGTGGACTTGGGAATAATTTACTCCAAGAATGCCGATCTGTTGCTGGTCCTAATATAAGAAGTTTATGGTATTGCAATTTCTTGGTACCACCTCTAAGCTGCTGTAATGTAAGGTTGTCATGTGGCCGATTTTGTTCTCTGCTGTCACCACTGGTGGATTACATATGATAATGCATTGATCTTTGGTCACATGACCTTCCCTCGGACTAGTTTCTAAGTTGAAGCTGCTGAAAAGTTTTTAGGGAGGAGTCTCCCAAGTCCAGACTTCTCTCCCCAGAGAACTAGAACCAGTCTAGGCCTGTCCAGTCAGAGTCTAGTCTAGGTCAGGTTAGTGAGCAGACACAGCCTGTCAGCCCCCTTGCTGATAACAGTTTTCCTGGGACATGCACAGGTTGACTAGAAAGGGGGCTTGAGCCCCTGCACTTTTGATGTTACTCTAACACTAAAAGTGCCCTGGACAGTGCTGGGCAGTCTGGCATCATTATGTGGACATTTATATAAATAATTATGGGAAGTGCCCTTTTTTTTCAGTTCAGCCCATTCCCCCCCAAAATGTCTGTCCACGTCCCTGATCGGCAAGAGCCTGCTGTGAAGCAAGTTAACCAAGTCCTGACTTAAAGCCCTGAATTAAAGGGGTTATCCACCATTAGGGGATTTTAGTAGTACATACCTGCCAGAACTGGGTATTTCCTGTTGAATTTCGTTGTCTAAACTACACATCCCATAGTACCATAGTTTGTAAGTATGAGGTCACTTTCCTCCCTCACACACCTCAGCCACCCCACCCACTGAAACACCCCTGTGATCTCTTCAATGCAATGCACCAGTGTTTTCAAAACAGGGTGCCTACAGCTGTTGCAAAATGTACTCTCTCCCACACCCTGCAGTCGCTCCACCCATTGAAGCTGGACAGATTCTCTCTGATCACCTGACTAGTGATGTCAGGTCTCGACGCACTGCAACCTGGGAAATCCCGAGATATAAGTAATTTTGTATACTGATAAAAGTAAATATTGGGGCGATAATCACATAAGAATTGTGAGAAAACCGTCACACACAGGTACAGACACTATATTATGAACTACACTAACTTTACAGCCCCTGTAGCATAGTCAAATAAAAAAAGATCCTGGAATACCCCTTTGAAGCTCAGTCAGTTCTGGGTCAGTTGTGCTGATCACCGCACAGTGTGGCATTTCAGGACTTTTGCCTATGACTGTCTCCAGTCCACGCTGAGAGGGCAATCATCCAGACTATATTGTTCCTGTTCCTAGAGAAAAAACTTTCTATCCAGAAAAGAGAACAGCTAAGCAAGAACTCTTCTGCCAACATTTAATTCTCTGTGGGGTGGGCTTCTGGTCAGAGTTAGTGCTACGTGACTTACATGTAATGACCATCTTTATCTTCTACCTTTTGATAGGGAATTTTAATACCCACTACTGTGAGTACAAGTCTTCTCAAGTATATCTTCACCACAGTCAGCCAATCCGTGTAGGCCCTTCTCGGTCTGGATTGATATATCAACACTAGAAATACCAAGAGTCTATCTAAAAGACTGTAACTTTGCTACCCAGTGCTGTGAGGAGGATAGATAGATAGATAGATAGATAGATAGGAATGAGATAGATAAAATAAATAGAAAGATAGATATGAGATAGATAGATAGATATGAGATATGAGATAGATAGATATGAGATAGATATGAGATAGATAGATAGATATGAGATAGATAGATAGATATGAGATAGATAGAAGATAGATATGAGATAGATAGATATGAGATAGATAGATATGAGATAGATAGATAGATATGAGATAGATAGATATGAGATAGATAGATATGAGATAGATAGATAGATAAATAGATAGATAGATATGAGATATATATGAGATAGATAGATAGATAGATATGAGATAGATAAATAGGAGATAGATAGATAGATAGAAGATAGATAGATATGAGATAGATAGATAAGAGATAGATATGAGATAGATAGATATGAGATAGATAGATATGAGATAGATAGTTATGAGATAGATAGATAGATATGAGATAGATAGATAGATACGAGATAGATAGATATATAGATAGATATGAGATAGATAGTTCAGACACAAAGCCATCCATGAATAAACTCTGCCTGATGGACTACTACCCCTACTAGTCTACATACACTACTACTCTAAACATGAATAGAAGAAAATCTGATGGGAACTGAAACCACACATTTTATTAATCCATGACTTTAATGTTCACCACCGCTCGCTCTTCTTCCCATGTGTGTTTAGCCCCTAACCATTCTGCTGAGTAGTACACATTGGCATTAGGAGAGGCTGACATTACTGACCACAATCTGAGTATCCTCGGGTCCAGGGGGTAACTAACCCCTGGAACACATCACTTTTATGAATAAGCCCCTGAGTCACCGATGTCCCCGTCGGACACGATCTATGACTGTAGAAAATTTGTTAGAGATTTATTTCCATATTTGGGTCAGACATTTTTAATAAAAAGTAAAAAAAAATTTTATATTCATTAAGCATTGGGGGAGATTTATGAAAACTTGTCCAGAGGAAAAGTTGCCCAGTTGCCCATAGCAACCAATCAGATCGCTTCTTTCATTTTTCAGAGGCCTTTTCAAAAATGAAAGAAGCGATCTGATTGGTTGCTATGGGCAACTGGGCAACTTTTCCTCGGGACAGGTTTTAAATAAATCTTCCCCTATCTGTAATCTGTGTGGGGACATAAGAGCAGGTGTTCAGGTGCTTCATATTTTTATTGAATCTTCCGGACCATTCTATGGTGCAAGACTCCAGCCATGAGGTGGAATAACAAAGAAAAAAAGCGCCTAACACACCCAGCATATTGCGCCAATAATGCTACTTTGAGTCAATGTTTTTTACCCCATTTTTGGTGAAGCCATACACACTTAAACCCCCTGTCCCATGGTCACTTAAAGGGGCACTCCGCCCCAAAGGGGACTGGCGATGTGGGGTGGAGGCTCTTGACATCACGGTCACGCCCCACTCGTGATGTCACGGCCATGCCCCCTCAATGCAACTCTATGAGAGGGGGGCGTGACGGCCACCACGCCCCTCCCATAGACTTGCATTGAGGGGGCATGGCCATTACATCATAAGGGGGCGTGGCCGTGATGTCATGAGCCTCCGGTGCTGCACCCGATGCTTTAAACGAATGCCAAGTGCAGCAGGGAGATCGCGGGGGTCCCCAGTGACAGACCCCCTGCGATCCTTTGGATAGGGGATAAGATGTCTAGGGGCGGAGTACCCCTTTAACCCATTGTTGCAAATTCATGTAAAACAACAAACATCCGCCGTAGAGCACCTGTGTGGCTTTTGAGCATCGCCTCGTAGTCGATTCTACATTCATTCTCTTGTTTGTTGAAATCTGATGTTTGAAGTCAGATGCCAAATATGCGTCACAAAGAGACGGCAAGAGGATGGATAGGCGCTCAGCTTTCATATAATGATGTTACGATTTAACAAGTGTCAGGAGCATCGGGTTTCCATGGAGACGGACTCTGACGCAATAGGAGTCAATTATAGGAACAAGTTGCTAAGAATATCATGTAGCTATAATTCATACAGTCTGGAAAGTATCCCATGATAATATCCTATTTCTGTGCGTTACATTGTGTATGTACATAAGCGCATCGACAGTCTTCAATAGTCCTCTGGTCTTCAACCTGTGTTTCAGAACTACATCTCCCAGTATGATTAGAGCATAATAGAGGTTGTAGTTTTGCAACAGTGGGCTCCTCTTGTCTATGGGGTTCATAGCTATGGTGAACACCATTGTGTGGTTGCTTATTGTTGACCCCCACCAAGGATCCTATATAATAGTTTCACATGGAGGTGATGCTTGTCGAATGGCAACATTCGATAAAGTGTCCAATAATGAAAGAGATGGAGTCACTCGGGTCACAAGGAACCTTCTTTATTCTTGGATTAGGTCAGGGATACAATGCATGGCCGACGGGTCGTTTCGCGCACACCTGGTGTGCGCGAAACGTCCTGTCAGCCATGCATTGTATCTGTGACCGGATCCAAGAATAAACAAGGTCTTTTGTGACCCGAGTGCCTCCGTACCTTTATTTATTGGATTCTATATCCACTGTTCTGGATGAGCACCGTGAGAGGAGCAACCATTATGGATCCGTAAGTGTTGGTTGCAGTGCACACGATCGTCAGATGCTGGTGCGGCAGTGCCGACCGTAAGCTTTTCTTTATTATGGACTATTCGACAAAGTGTGGCCCTACAGCTGTCGTAAAACTACAACTCCTATTTTGTCCTGATGCATCAATCTTGGGCAACTAAAGGGTTACTCCAGCAGGTCAGATTGAGTTTGGGGTCAGACGGGGGCGTGGGTGTGGTTCTTCTGTCTCCCCGCGGATTTTGTCCTCACATCAGTGCCCACTAAGATGCAGCTTTAATCAGTTTTCGGAAAAGCTACAATTTGTCGAGGGAAATGCAGGACAAAGAAAACCCCAAACTACCAATTCTGTCCCGTCTCCCCACAATCCTGTTTGTGTCTCCTCTCTGACTTGCTGTAATTAGAGGGGGCCCTCATTATAGGCCTCGTGTACCCCCCACGAAGAGACAGCATTAACCCTTCACTACTCAACGACCCAACAAGTGAAGTCATGTCGAAGCACTGTTTAGACCTGAAACGGATGTGGCTTCCAACCCTCTGCCGTCCAGACCTCTCCTTATAAAAATACATCGCGCAAGGTTGGAATCCTCTTACAAGTCATCATTTTCATGTGTTTAACTACTTCACTCCCAGGGGATCTGTGAACGCTGTGACATCAGAGCCCTACACATAATCAGCTAAACTATGCCGTGACCGAATGTCTGCGAATAAAGAAGCTAAACCACCACAAAAAAGAATTCCGCCTGACTATAAAAGCTATTTATATCTGTTTATGGTAAAACTGGGTGAAAACCTATAGGATTGTCATGTAAGCTGCCACAGGGTTGTAACTCGGCTTTTCTGTGATGACAAATCTGACTGAATGAGTTTTAGGCATGGCGGATAAACTCCCACCATGTCATTATCTTCACTCATTTTTATTTTAGTAGTTTACTGGGAGCAGGTTTGGGTTTTTTGCTGGATCCATGCCAGATTTTAGTTATATCTGGATGTGGGTGACGCTTCTGTCATTTACCTCTGTGCAGGTGCTTGTGATGTTAGTTTTGCAATTTAGGTTGGTGTTACCTATTGTTAGCCTGTGTGGTTCCTGCCTATAAGTACAAGAAAAGAAGTCATTCAGCACAAGGCAAATATAGGAATGCACTTGCTTTATTGATATAAAAAATCCATACAAAATTGCATGAGGAGTACAGCAATAAAAACACAGGCACATTTCAGACGATGTGTCAGTGGTTTTCATGAGTCAGTTTATAGAGTACTACTACTCCCATCATTTACAATAATTCTTACTGAGTAGTTGCTCCTGCTAGTTCTCAGTTTCAGTCTGCTGCAGCCACTCTTGGTGAATAGTTGCTCAATCATTGTGCAAGTACTACTACTGGTGTGGTTCTCTGTGGCGGCCATTGTTTCTGTGATGCTTTGTCTGTGGGGTGGAGTGGCCCGGAGCCAGGGGCTTGGTCAGGCAGTAGTGGGGCTGCCTGGCAACTGGGTCGCTCCCCCCGATGGGCATGGGGTCTCGGAGGCAGTGGTCGCCGCCGGGCGCTACGCCAGTGTCAGGTTAGGGACCCACTCTTACTAGGTGGCCTTGACGTGGCGAGTGGGCTTGTACTTTTTGATCAAAATGTATACTAACAACCTGTTAGTTTTTGAAATTATGCTGAGAAACAAGTAGATCAAAATACAAATGGTGGATGTGCGGCTGTGTTTCTCTTTTTGTGTTGCACTACTACTAATATCTGCTGAAGTCATCCTGGCGAGTAGTTCATTATTACTTCTGACCTGATACGGTATGTATTCTTGTGCAATTAATGGTGGGTCCTCTTTATCCTGCTCTACCATTAAGACCAGGGGGCATCTGAGTATGGGAAGCCATTAATCCCTATTGGGATGCCGGCTGCTATAGGTAAAGTCTGCTCTAGTATTGATACAATGTGGGATGTATTACAGCTTATAGAATAGGTGATAAGTATCTGTTCCGAGCATCTGTTTTATGCTTCGGCAATAGATCAGTCATACTTGTCACTTTGTAAGAACATCTCTGCCTGCAGGTCACTTTCTAAAATAGTTCTATCAAGTCCACTAGGTGTGGAAGTGTTTAACATGAACGGATACTGATGTTTTATGGCCTTTTCATTCTGAACATGTGAGACAACTTAGTGGGTGTCTGTATTGCCCTTAGTTTTAAAAATGTATAAATAGGTGCCTGTCTCTTTATTTGTTTTGTATACGAGGGATTATGTCCTGCATTGGAAATCTATACTTGATGTGTAATGCATATTGCCCTCTGTAGGGGCAGAACCTAAGATCACTGAAGGATCCTTCTGCCCTATCCTTCGAGTCAGTCCATCATTGTGCAGAACATAACTGTTTAAAATCAAGTGTACCTTTACTAGGATGGGACAGGACACCTTGGACCCGGTCCGGCCAGTTGTTCGAGTGTTGTTTCCAGAGATGTGTTGATTCCTTGCATGACCCTGGGTCATCGACTGTCCAGAATAGAGAAGTGCACTCAACCTGTACTTATCATAAGAACTTATCATAAGTTTAAAACTTATAGCCTATCCACAGGACAGATGATAAGTCTCTGATTGTTGGGGGTTCAACTGCTGGGACCCCCACTAATCACAAGAATGGAGGTTCCATGTCCCGAACTCCTTTCTACATGGCCGATCCCACCAACTGGTCCCAGCAGTGACAGGCCACTCATTCAATCACTGGCCACAGCAACATCTTGTCTTAGCTAGTGATTGGCTGAGCGGGCCGTCACTGCTGTGGCTAGTACTCTGTTCTGGGCCACCGATGAGCCAACGTCATGCAAGGAATAATGTAAGTGTCTAATAGGTGGGTGTCCTACCACTGGGACTCCCACCAATAGTGAAAACAGAGATGCCTTTGTCTCCTGAGTGAATGGAGTGGCAGCATGCATGCTCGGCCACCAATTCATTCACTCCCTAGGGCTGCCAAAAATAGCCAGGTACAGAGCTTGACCATCTTTGGAAGCCCTATTTATTTATTCTGACTGCCATATTTGGAGTCGAGGAGCGCATAGGCGTAACCTGTAGAGACGTTACTAGTCTACGGTAATATAGGAAAAAATCTTAGAGAAAACATAGAAATATCAAGAACAACATTTTTCGAATGAATTTATTGGATAACAAAAGTAGAAGTGGTTCGAGACAGCAATAAGACTTGTGAACAATTTAAGTGATTTTGTAGCAATAAAGGCATAAGACAGATTGGGACAACTATTCTTTTCCCTATCTGTGTAGCCTGCCTAGCAATCTGTAGGTCCCCTGTCCTACACCGGAACCTCTTAGTAGATCCTGGGCTAAGTGGGGGATAATATGCTTAGATATGGTAAATAAACATGATACAGACGGCAGGGATTAGCCCCTATAGAGGGGGGTAAAGAGTACAGACGCACAATTCTGTTAGATATATCACAGATGTGACACACAAATGTGGGAGGTACAAGGATAAAGCAAACCCGTGGATGATAACCAGGGATATAGCACAGTATTCATACATCAAAGGTAAACATATTATCAGTAGAGCATAACCAGAGATAATATTATGCAATAAGACGTATAACCAAACATATCCAACGTGTTTCGCTGCTCTGTATTCCTACAGGTAGCTCGTCAGGGATTTGTGGAGAATAGTTGGGAGGGTCATTGGTGACCCTGCACACTAGTTCCGTGTGCCTTCACATGTAAAGAAAAAAGGTGATGGTCAGTGTGCGTACACTGGGTAATCTTCATAGATTAAACGTGACAGTGGTGAGGACAGTTCCGTATTCAGCCAGGGATCTGCTGCGAATAGAGCTGGGTGGTAGATGATACTTGGCAGTAAATGGTCGGCACAAAGGGAGGCACAGGTCTGTTAAAGGGTTCCCTGAGATGAAGAGTAGGTCCTGTCCTGTAAACCCAGCAAAGGCCACATGGGGAGGGGTGTAGTCCCCACCAGATGAGGTAATTGAAGGTCCATCAGGATGGCGCCTGAGTTATTAGCTGTCCCTACTCCTCATCTCAGGGAACCCTTTAACAGACCTGTGGCTCCCTTTGTGCAAACCATTTACTACCAAATATAATTTGCTGGAGGTTCTGGCTCCCGACCACGATAACGGAAGATCGTGACATCACGACTCCGCCCCCGTGTGATGTCACACCCCGCCCCCTCAGTGCAAGTCTATGGGAGGGGGCGTGACGTCACGATCTTCCGTATCCCGTGGTCGGGAGCCAGAACCTCCAGCGCTGCCGGAAGCAGATACAGGTGGGTGCTGTATGCTATAGTGCGAGGGTCCCCAGCAGCGGGACCCCTGTGATCAGACATCTTATCCCCTATCCTTTGGATAGAGGATAAGATGTCTAGGGGTGGAGTACCCCTTTAAATTGTTCACAAGTCTTATTGCTGTCTCGAACCACCTCTACTTTTGTTAACCAATAAATTTATGCATTCGAAAAATGTTGTTCTTGATATTTCCATATTTGGAGTCGGGAAGGAATTTTTACCTTTTTACAGGAAGGTTTTTGTTTTCTTTTGTCTTACTCTGGATCAACTCAGTAGGGACTCATTAGGGATATAGGTTGAACTCAAGGGGACAAGGGATTCCCCTTTTTATGATTGGAGACTATCCAACTGGTTGGACCTCTACTGATTAGATACTTATCACCTGTCCTGTAGAGAGGATATACTTTGTCATCTTGGGATATCCTCTTTATTTACCCCCTGGGCGTAATGGAAAAAATGCATCCAAAAATCTTGATAACAGTGTGTCTAAAATTATACAGAGTAGAACTAGTGACAGGTGAGCTAATACATTAGGGTAATGCTATTTATTGTTCACTTTACAGACTGGAGCGTTCCTGATTAGCCTGCGGGTAATCTGTCCATGGATCTGTAGATACAGGTTGTCAAACAGCCCATGGCAGCTTCTAGGTCATGCAAGAAGCCATGGGGGGGGATTGAATTCCCGCCTAGCTCCACATCTGTATTACCAGCACGCTCCTGCTTGCAAAGAAATCAATTCCAATAATGAGTTTTTAGAAAGCAATAGCTATTTATGTAACTACCTAAAAATATTTAAAAATAAATAAAATAAACAAATACATAAAAAAGTATATATATATATATATATCAGAAAACATGAGATATTAGCATTTTAAGATGTTTCCGGGTTTGTGCAACTAAAGCTTATTCACTGTATAATGTCTAATGTATTTTACTATACTTTATTGCAATTTGACATCATTTAAAGGGGTACTCCGGTGGAAAACGTTTTTGTTTTTTTAAATCAACTGGTGCCACAAAGTTAAACAGATTTGTAAATTACTTCTATTAAAAAATCTTAATCCTTCCAGTATTTATTATCTGCTGAATACTACAGAATTCTCAATTATTTTCTTTTTGGAAAACAGAGCTCTCTGCTGATATCACGAGCACAGTGCTCTCTGCTGACATCTCTGTCCATTTTAAAAATTGTCCAGAGTAGGAGAAAATCCCCATAGCAACCATATGCTGCTCTGGACAGTTCCTAAAATGGACAGAGATGTCAGCAGAGAGCACTGTGCTCGTGATGTCAGCAGAGAGCTCTGTGTTCCAAAAAGAAAATAATTTCCTCAGTAGTATTCAGCAGCTAATAAGTACTGGAAGTATTAAGATTTTTTAATAGAAGTAATTTACAAATCTGTTTAACTTTCTGGCACCAGTTGATTTCTAAAAAATAAAATAAAAAAAGTTTTCCATTGGAGTATCCCTTTAAGTCTTCTGCTTCTCCTTGTTTACATCAAGAGACTGAAAACCAATAAAGACCTAAAACGTCCGACATCAGGTTTGTGAATAATGTATAGAGACAATCATCTGTAGGATTTTCTCTTAAAGGATACCTCTCATCAAAAAACTTTTGATATATTATAGATTAATATATGCAGAATAACTTTACAATTGCATGTTATTAAAAAAATATGCTTCTTTCTATTAAATTTTCCACTTTGAAGAAATGACCACTAGGGGTCTCCCTACCAGTCCTGGCAGCAAGCATTTCAGACTCATGCTGGAGTCCTAAACACTACGAGCTGCCAGTCTGCTTTGTTCACAAAGGAGAACACTCAGAGCTGCCAGCCTGCTTTGTTCACAGCCTGTTTGGCTGTGAACAAAGCAGGCTGGCAGCTCTGAGTGTTTAGGACTCCAGCATGAGTCAGAAATGCTTGCTGACAGGACTGATCGGGAAAAATACAATAGAAAGAAGCATATTTTTCATTAACATGCTATTGGAAAGTTATTCAACATTCATTAATCTAAAATATATCAAAAGTTTATTTGATGAGAGGCACCCTTTAAGGTCCCCATACACTGAAGATAGAAGTCAGACGAATCTGCTGGTTTTGGTGGGACCGGCCGACTGTCTTAAGTGTATGGGGCCTCCGACTCTACTCTACACATAATGGCCCTCATTTATCATTGGAAACCCGACAGTTTTTGTAATTTTTTTTTTTGGGCGCAAGATGTCTGCGACAAGGCGCAGACATCGTGCGACAAACTGCGACAAGCCTTTCCTAGGAACCCGACTCAGGGATTTTTCAAGCCGAAAAAGGGGCGTTTCCCAACCAAAACCAAGGTTTCCAACTGATTTATTAAGAAACCCGACCAGACTTTTAGGGTTTCAGTGTCCTTTTTTTCCCACTGCTTCAAGCAAAAGTACACTGAAACCCTAAAAGTCTAGTTGGTCTCTTAATAAATCAGTTGGAAACCTTGGTTTTGTTAGGGAAACGCCCCTTTTTAGGCTATCAAACGCCCCTTTTTAACCTATCAATTCGGTGGGATAGGCCAACCGAGATCTAGACTACAATAAAATGGTGCAGTTCATTCGAAATTAAAGGAGAACTCCAGAATATAAAAATTGTCCTCCATACTGCAAGCAGAAAAAAAAATAAAGATGTACATACCTTCCTTCGCTCCCCTGGGGTCTCCGGTAACCGTCTCCGGTCTCCGCCGTGATCCTCTTCATGGTTACCGATGGTCGGCGAGTCATACTCCACTCAGCCAATCACCAACTGCAGCGAAGTCTCGACTCGGCCGGCGAGAGCACTGTGGTCAGACTGGAAAGAACTACACAACTTCCTCTGGAACATGCAGCAGCTGATAAGTACTGGAAGGATTAAGATTTAAATAGAAGTCATTTACAAACCTGTTTAATGTTCTGGCACCAGTTGAGTTAAAAAAAAAAAAAAAACCTTCAAAGTTTGCCCAAGGTGAGGAAAATTTTGCGTAGGCTGTGAGGTTAAAAATGTGGAAGAAAGCCTTTTTCCTGTAGCTCTGTTTGGGGTGGTGTAGATTTGAGAATTTTTATTGTGCTTTTAGTTGTGAAAATTTGCATTTCATAAACTTCTGACCAATGCATGCACTGGGGGCCCAGTACAGGAGATTGGGGGGGGGGGGGAAGTACCCCTTTAAGCTTTACTTACGTAACACTGGACAATCCCTTTAATACAGTGACTAAAGGTGCTCATACACCTTATATTAAAGTCAGCCAAAGCAGCCGCCAACAGTGGGTTCAGCCGACTCTCTAAGGCGTTTGTCGGTATAGAGAAAGGGCGGTCGTCGTGGCTTTTTACGGCTTGATCGTCCTTTTGTTCTTAGAGGGATAAGTCTGACAGTTGCTTAAAGGGGTACTCCAGTACTTTAAAACTCATACTCTACAGTGCTTATATATGCTCCTGTGATGTCCCAGTACAGGACATGGTCCCGTACTACCTTTAGGCCCTGTCAGGTTGAGTCCCTCACTGACCTGGGGGCTCCCCTGCATGGTCTCCCTCTGTTGTTCCATAATGTTGTGTATATCACTTTAATGCCTAGACACTATCCTTATGTATAGGTAGTACAAAGGACCTGTGGTGGTCTCAAGGACCTGTTTAAGTCTGTCACATGTTATGTTATGCAGTCACATGATTTGTTGTCACATGTTCTCCCAGAGAGCACCAGCTTAACCTATGACCCGAAGCTTGACCCGAAGCTTTAGTCCAGCCCCCCACTATATAAAGGGACGGCCATTACAATTCACTCTCTTGTACCAGCAGTCATTACTGAGACAGCAATCACCAGAGATCTCAGTGCAGGTGATCAGCATCTGGAAGACCCCAAAAGCTACAGTCATTCCAGTAAGTCTCAAGTCTATGTCTGCTGTCACTGGAACTAGTCAAGTCCTGCATATAGTCAAGTCAAGTCCAATCTCAAATACAAGCATATTGGTCCAACAAGCTACGAGGTCTTATTGGGTCATGGCCACCTTTCTGGAAAATCTGGCCTTAGCTATGAAGATAATTCCATCTGTCTTATACTCAGTAAAGCCTCCGTTTGACCATAACTGGTTGTGGACTCTCATTTCACTACTAGCAACTAGGATAGTGGAGAAACCGGGCATGTGGTGTTCCGGAACCCTAAAATCACACTGGCGTCACGAACACTAGGGGTTGACAACATCTTGCCCCCAGGGTTAAAACCATCTGACCCCACCACTCACACCGCTACACCCGTGGTCACGCTATACACCTGTGGATTGTTCCATGCACAAGGAGAGCTGGGGCACCATTCTGGAGACCGGGGGGGGGGGGGGGCATCTTTATTCGGACCCCGTAATTAGGCACTAATCCCCTATCCTGTAGTTAAAGGATACTTGTTAAAGTAGTGAAATGCCCCTTTAACCTTCCCCGTAGAGGAAATATGAACATTCGTTCGCAACGTTTTTGGGGAGGTAGCTAGAGAATGAACAGCGATTGTGCAAATGTGGAAAATCCCTGAAAAATGACTTCCAGGAGCACCTTGCAGATGTTGAGCTGATGTATCTAACCCTATATTGAGTAATACTGTCTTTTAGAACCACACAGGCCAATACATATCCTAGGATGATAAGTAAATTCCACGATGATACACATCAATGGAAATTTCCCAATTTCTATATAATCATCATTTTCTGATGACAGAATCTGAACATTATACAGGATATTCAGCTCAGGCAATGTGTAGTTTACTGTGTTATTCCATATACACTTGCATAATGATGAGATGAGGTGTATTTTAGGAGGGTATTTTAATTCACCCAAGAGGGAACAAGAAGCTCCAACTATTTTTCAAAAAGAGGTTCTGCAGCAACTTAGGCATTTATTATTGAAGAATATTGTATACCTCCCAGTCACCTTGGTAACTGCATGCTTTTATATGGTCATAGTTATGCTGTGTGTACAGTGTACCTGTCATTTCAGGTGACTTTTCAGGATACGCTGCCCTGTGTGTGTACATGAGGAGCAGCATTATTTCTGGCCATTATATATCTTGTATACTGTTTTTTTTTTAACAGATTTCTGCTCTGCAGGTTTCATCTATAATCTGCAGTTCTCACAGAGCTTGTGGGTGGAGCCCCCTCCTCCCCCCTCTATAAACATGTTTTGTTTGTCGTGCAGGACAAAGCTAAACTGATTTTCAGAAAAGATTTGAGCAACAGGAGGGAGGGGGGGGGGGCTGAAGTTTATAACAGGAGAAAGAAGCATTTTTTTGTCTAATAAGATATGTAACAAAGTGTGTTCAAATGACAGTGTCTATTCAAAGCGGTCCGCAATAAAGAATGGCTGGGTTCTACTGATAAATACAACTACTAGATTAGCTGAAGAGATCGAGGGTCGTAAGTCCTTGCAGATCAGGACAACAGAGGTGCTTCACGTAGATATAGGTGCAGTGTATAACATGACAATGAAAGGAATAGAAAGACAGAGCACACACCTGTCATTTCCTGCTGCCACGGCTTTAATCACAGTTCGTATCGAACATCAGCATGACACCTTCCCCACAGACACGAGCAAGAGGTGCGAGGCAGGAGCGTTCACCTGGACGACAGACGCTGTTTCACGCCGATTGGCGTGAAACAGCGTCTGTCGTCCAGGTGAACGCTCCTGCCTCGCACCTCTTGCTCGTGTCTGTGGGGAAGGTGTCATGCTGATGTTCGATACGAACTGTGATTAAAGCTGTGGCAGCAGGAAATTACAGGTGTGTGCTCTGTCTTTCTATTCCTTTCATTGTCATGTCTATTCAAAGGGGTTAACTCACTTTTTAAAAATAGGGGCCATCAAGATCAGCTTGGCAGGGGGTCCAACAACTGCCAACCCACAGATCACCTGTTTGAAAAGGCCGCGGCACCGGAGGCTCTCTAGTGTTTCCTGGTGCTCATCACATTGCATGCACTGGACCTTTAGTAGCAGTGGTGCAAGGAACTGAAGTGTTAAAGTATCTGGAAGAAAGTAGGCTTGAATTTCTATCCACAGGATAGGGAATAAGTGTCTGATCGCAGGGGGGTGGTCCCAGGATCTCCTGTATGAGGCACGGCTACTTGCCAGTCCCTGAAGTGCTCCGGCCTCATCCTTAAAGGGGTACTCCACCCCTAGACATCTTATCCCCTATCCAAAGGATAGGGGATAAGATGTCTGATCGCGGGGGTCCCATATTTGACTGCACAATCCCTCCAGAAAGATCTGGCAGACACTGGAGTTGTGGTACACTATTCCACTATAAAGAGATACTTGTACAAATATGGTCTACATGGAAGAGTCATCAGAAGAAAACCTCTTCTACGTCCTCACCACAAAAATCAGCGTTTGAACTTTGCAAATGGACATATAGACAAGCCTGATGCATTTTGGAAACAAGTTCTGTGGACCGATGAGGTTAAAATTGAACTTTTTGGCCGTAATGAGTGAAGGTACGTTTGGAGAAGAAGGGGAACAGAATTTAATGAAAAGAACCTCTGTCCAACTGTTAAGCATGGGGATGGATCAATCATGCTTTGGGGTTGTATTGCAGACAGTGGCACAGGGAACATCTCACGAGTAGAAGGAAAAATGGATTCAATAAAATTTCAGCAAATTTTGGATGCTAACTTGATGCCGTCTGTGAAAAAGCTGAAGTTCAAGAGAGGATGGCTTCTACAAATGGATAATGATCCTAAACACACCTCGAAATCCATGGGGGATTACATCAAGAGTCGTAAACTGGCCTTCACAATCTCCTGACATCAACATAATTGAAAATCTATGGATAGACCTTAAAAGAGCAGTGCGTGACAGACAGCCCAGAAATCTCAAAGAACTGGAAGACTTTTGTAAGGAAGAATGGGCAAAGATACCTCAAACAAGAATTGAAAGACTCTTGGCTGGCTACAAAAAGCGTTTACAAGCTGTGATACTTGCTAAAGGGGGCAGTACAAGATATTAACTCTGCAGGGCGCCCAAACTTTTGCAGATGCCATTTTTTTGTTTTCTGTTATTTTGAAAGTGTAAATGATGGAAATAAAATCTAACTTTTGTTGACATATTATAAGAATGTCTAATCTGTAATTTGATGCCTTTTGGAGATTTTTCCATCTTTCCTTGGCTTCTTTATGCACATTAATACAAATTTTTACCTGGGGTGCCCAAACTTTTGATCCCCACTGTATAGATATATCCAGTCTCTAGAGTAGTAGACAGCAGTTAGACGGTAGAATCACTTTGTCGTCTTCAACTTTGTCATTGTATTTTTAGGCTACTAGAATGGTGTAGTTCAATATCTTGAATTTACCGCGTTACTGTCGGCATTGCAGCATTTTACAAAATACAAAAAATAAAGTGTGCGACATAACATTTCCAACCCCAGCTATAGATATAATAAGAAGGATGTTTTAGTACAGTTACAGTAGTGTCATATATATATATATATATATATATATATATATATATATATATATATATATATATATATATATATATATATATATGTGTGTGTGTCCTTCCCTGGCACGGGAGGGATTCATCATTGTTCGGTGATGATGTTGGGTAGGTAGCATTCCACTCCACTGTTTACATAAGGGTGGAGTATTGGATAAGATATACATCTAAGTGTTTTGCAGTTGAAATCCATGTAATTTTTCTCTGAGCCTTTAATTGGCGCCTGTCCCTTTAATTACAGTATTATGGAATTGCAGGCTTTTGCCCATCCTTAGAAGCAAGAAATGAAGTAGATGGGATCCCTGCAAGAGACTGGACAATGTTCATGGGAAAAGACGACTCATTTCACAGCAAGGAAAAATAAATGTAGTGGCCCCCATGATTGTCGTGTCCCCATAGGTATATGTGGGCTGCTTCTATGTCCAGGGAGGGCTTTTGTGACTAGACGCGATGTCATCGTATTGGGGACACTGTGTCCGGCTGCAGTTCATAGTGTAAGCCAGTGTTTCCCAACCAGGGTGCCTCCCGCTGTTACAAAATTACAACACCCAGCATGCTGGGAATTGTAGTTTTGCAACAGCTGGAGGCACTCTGATTGGGATACACTGACATAGGCATTATAGTACAACTCAGTGGTGCCCTTTTTCCGCTCCAAAAATCATAGGTAAAAAAGGCCCCCAATAATGGGTGGACATCACCCTATTGCCCAAAAGCTGTCCAGGTATGCTGGGAGTTGTACTTTTACAACAGCTGGAGGTGCACTTGTTGGAAAACAATGGTATATACACTTTTACATTTTTTATTCTGATAATGCACTGTTTCTGGTATTTTGGCCCATTCCTCCATGCAGATCTCCTCTAGAGCAGTGATGTTTTGGGGCTGTCGCTGGGCAGCACAGACTTTCAACCCCCTCCAAAGGTTTTCTATGGGGTTGAGATCTGAAGACTGACTAGGCCACTCCAGGACCTTGAAATGCTTCTTATGAAGCCACTCCTTTGTTGCCCGGAGCGGTGTGTTTGGGATCATTGTCATTCTGGTAGACCCAGCCATGTTTCATCTTCAATGCCTTTCGCTGATGGAAGGAGGTTTTCACTCAAAATCTCATGATACAAGGCCCCATTCATTCTTTTTGGTCACATGGATCAGTCGTCCTGGTCCCTTTGCTGAACAACAGCTGCAAAGCATGATGTTTCCACCCCCATACTTCACAGTAGGTATGGTGTTCTTTGGCTGCAACTTAGCATTCTTTCTCTTCCAAACACGACGAGTTGAGTTTTTACCAAAAAGTTCTACTTTGGTTTCATCTGTCCATATGACATTCTCCCAATACTCTTCTGGATCCTCCAAATGCTCTCTAGCAAACTTCAGACAGGCCCGGACATGTACTGGCTTAAGCAGGGAGACACGTTTGGCACTGCATGATTTGAGTCCCTGGCGGCGTAGTGTGTTACTGATGGTAGCATTTGTTATGTTGGTCCCAGATCACTGCAGGTCATTCACTAGGTCCCCCCGTGTGGTTCTGGGATTTTTGCTCACCGTTCTTGTGATAATTTTGACACCACTGGGTGAGATCTTGCGTGGAGCCCCAGATCGAGGGAGATTATCAGTGGTCTTGTATGTCTTCCATTTTCTAATAATTGCTCCCACAGTTGATTTGTTCACACCAAGCTGCTTACCTATTGCAGATTCAGTCTTCCCAGCCTGGTGCAGGTCCACAATTTTGTTTCTGGTGTCCTTCGACAGCTCTTTGGTCTTGGCCATAGTGGAGTTTGGAGTGTGACTGTTTGAGGTTCTGGACAGGTGTCTTTTATACTGATAACAAGTTCAAACAGGAGCCATTAATACAGGTAAAGAATGGAGGACAGATGAGACTCTTAACCTCTTGGGGACACATGGCGTAGCTGTACGCCCTGTGCCCGCTCCCGCGATATAACACGGGGTCACGTGGTGACACTGCATCATAGCGAAAGCCAGGACCCGTCGCTAATACCGGACATCACTGATTGCAGTGATGTCCGGTATTCACTGTTTGGACGTGGCGATCAAAATTGATCGCCTCGTCTAAAGTAAAACTAAAAGCTTCCCGGTAGCTCAGTCGGGCTGATCGGAATCACCGCAGTGAAACCACGGTGTCCCGATCGGCTGTTAGGACATGAGGAGGGTCCTTACCTGCCTCCTCGCTGTCCGATCATCGAATGACTGCTCCATGCCTAAGATCCAGGCAGGAGCAGTCGAGCTCCGAAAATATTGATCAGTGTTATGCTATGGCATAGCATTGAGCAGTGTCTGCAATCAGTGTAATGCATGTTATAGTCCCCTATGGGGGCTATTACATTGCAAAAAATAAAACAAAAGTGTAAAAAAAAAGTTAATGAATGTGATGTATCCTCTTCCCTAATATAAGTTTGAATCACCCCCCCCCCTTTTCCCATAAAAAATAAAAGCTGTGTAAATAAAAGTAAATATAAACATATGTGGTATTGCTCCGTGCGCAAATAAAAATATATTGTATACACGTAAAAAAAATTCCAAAGTCCAAATTAGCGTATTTTTGGTCACTTTGGTCACTAATAAAAAGCGATCAGAAAAGTCCAATCAAAACAAAAATGATACCAATAAAAACTTCAGATCACGGCACAAAAAAATTAAACTCATATCGCCCCATATGCAGAAAAATAAAAAAGTTATAGGGGTCAAAAGAGGACATTTTTTAAAGAATAAAATTTTGTGCATGTAGTTATGATTTTTACCAGATGTAAAACAAAATCAAACCTATACAAGTAGGGTATCATTTTAATTGTAAGGACCTACAGAATAAAGATAGAGTGTCATTTTTACCGATAAATGTACAAAAAAAAATGGCGTTTTTTTTATTTTTATTTTTTTTCAAATTGGTGGCACAGAAAATAAGCCCTCATATGGGTTTGTAGGTGCAAAATTGAAAGGGTTTTGATTTTTAAGAGGTAAGGAGGAAAAAACGAATGTGCAAAAACGGAAAAACGCTGAGTCTCCAAGGGGTTAAAGAAGAAGTTACAGGTCTGTGAGAGCCAGAAATTTAGTTTGTTTGTAGGTGACCAAATACTTATTTTACACCATAATTTGCAAATAAATTCTTTCAAAATCAAACAATGTGATTTTATGTATTTTCTTTTTCTCATTATGTCTCTCATAGTTGAGGTTATAACCTATGATGAACATTACAGGCCCACATACAGAATCACATGACTTGTAATGAGAAAAACGCAGGGGAAAAAATGCCAAAGTAAAAGAAAGGAAAAAAAAAGACTAAAACCAACTATTTAAAACAAAACAAAAATAATAAAAACTACAGATTGGGAGTGGTGCAAATTGAGAGGGCATTTTTTTTAAAATGTTTTTGTGTTTTGTTTTTTTTCTAGGTCACACAAAAGCCAAAAATAAGTTGTCTGGAAACTTAAGAATTTACGATCATTTCCACTACAGCCAGAGAATGAATGGAATTCATGGATTCTCAGAGCTGACACATCGGTGTAACACTGAATTATTAGGACGCTGTTTACACTTCTGGATAAATCCTTTATCAGATGCCCTTTTAGTTTCTGTTACTATCATACTATGGTCCACATACAACCGCAAAATAATCACACAACGTTTTCGAAGTAGTTCACACACACAAAAAAATTATAATAATCCTGAAATTTGCACGATTTAAAATTTGTCAGGATTAAGGGCCTTTTTTGAAAAGCTTTATATGGCAGGAAAGTTTACACTACTAAAATGGCGTAAAGTAAAAACATAAAATTTGAGGCTTTTTTTTTCTCCATTTTTTTAGTTTATATATTGCATTTTTAAAGGGGTACTCCGGCACTTAGACATCTTATCCCCTATCCAAAGGATAGGGGATAAGATACCTGATCGCGGGGGTCCTGCCGCTGGGGACCCCCGTGATCTTGCATGCCGCACCCCATTTAAAATCAGTCCCTGGAGCATGTTCGCTCTGGGTCTGATTACCGGCGGCCACGGGGCCACATCACGCCTCCACCCCGTGTGACATCAAGCTCCGCCCCTCAATGCAAGCCTATGAGAGGGGGTGTGACATCTGTCACGCCCCCTCTCATAGGCTTGCATTGAGGGGCGGAGCGGGACCCCCGCGATCAGGCATCTTATCCCCTATCCTTTGGATAGGGGATAAGATGTCTAAGCGCCGGAGTACCCCTTTAAGCTAGACATAGCAATGTATTGACACTGCAGTTTTTGAGGCAAAGTCAAAAGTGGATCCAGTAGGAAGGAGAAGTATGAATCCTTCTTTAAAGGGGTACTCTGATGCTGCTGCATTCTGAACATTTTGTTCAGAATACTCGGAGCCAGAAGTAATGATCGTGATATCATGGCCACACCCCCTCGTGACGTCACGCCAGGCCCCCTCCATACATGTCCATGGTTCAACATGCTGGGAGTTGTAGTTTTTGTTTGGGGCAGCTGCTGAGCCACAGGCTGTATCAGGGCATGCTGGGAGTTGTAGTTAGTAACTAACTGCAACTCCCAAATTTAATTAGAAAAAAGCGATCAAAAAGTCACATCAAAACAAAAATGGTACTATTAAAAAAAAAAAAAAAATTGTATTCGTGACGCCAGGGCATGGTTAACCTTTGCATCACTCGAGGTATGGCCTCTGGTCCCTGGGCCAGGCGCGGGGCAAATAATGACTCTGATGCCAACTTACAGAGCAACTGCAGCTTTACTGAAGCAGACAGATGGAATAATCTTTACAGCTCCGTTAGGCCCAAGGAGATGACCAGTGACTTAGAAGACTTGCGGGATTGCTGGGACTTGTAGTAGACTTGGCTGAATTATGCTGAATTTAGACAAACCTGAATGACTTGACTAGGACTGACTAGACTTCCCCCCTAGTGTAGCTTACCAGGCTTTGACGTTCACCTGGGGGGCACTTGGATAGTGGAAGCGTGGCTGCGTGGTCGGCCTTGGGTCTCTTCAGGACACCAGATACTCTCAGGTCTTGACTGTTCTGCTCCTCAGACTCATCTCACTAAGCTAGCTCCTCCCTTGGTTTATATAGGAGGTATTTTGGGGAGTCCTATAGGTCACCTCACAAGTCACCTGGTAACTGACCCCTTCTCTGAGTCCCCCACAGATTAAAGGGGGACTCAGAGGACACTGCAATAGAGTCCGCCAGAAAGGACAGCAAGGATACAGGGGTGCAACTCCTGTACTGGGCCACCACATTACGCATATATAATTAATTATGCTAATTAGCATAGCCGGTATTTTTTTTGCAAGAAAGGTGGCAACCCTAAGTGTGACCCTAGCCTAACATAAATTGCACAGGTTTTCGTATATATATATATATGTCCACCAAAGTCCTTTGCCACTGGGTTCATTTTTGTGATTTGTGTGATCACTTTGTAGTAAAAGACGCACGGACCTTAACTCCTTAACGACGCAGGACGTATATTTAAGTCCTGCGCCGTCTCCCACGATATAACGCGGGGTCACGTGGTGACCCTGCGTCATATCGGGTCGGTCCCGGCGGCCATCAATGTTATAGCCCCCTATGAGAGCTATAACACTGGGAAAAAAAAGTGTAAATAAAGGTCATTTAACCCCTTTCCTAATAAAAGTCAGACTCACCCCCCCTTTTCCCATAAAAAAAAAACTTTGTAAATAAATCTAAATAAATAAATAAAAGTATAATATAAATAAAACATATGTGGTATCGCCACGTGCGTAAATGTCGAAACTATAAAAATATATCGTTAATTAAACCGCACGGTCAATGGCGTACACGTAAAAAATATTCAAAAGACCAAAATTGCTTATTTTTGGTCACTTTTTATACCAAAAAGCGATCAAAAAGTCTGATCAAAACAAAATTGGTACCAATTAAAAACTTCAGATCATGCAAAAAATTTGCGCTCATACCGCCCCGTATAATAAAAAAGTTATAGGGGTTAGAGGACATTTTTAAACGTATACATTTTCCTGCATGTAGTTATGATTTTTTCCAGAAGTACGACGAAATCAAACCGATATAAGTAGGGTATCATTTTAACCGTATGGACCTACAGAATAAAGATAAGGTGTCATTTTTGCAAAAAAATATACTGCATGGAAATGGAAGTTACAAAATGACATTTTTTCTTCAATTTTGTCGCACAATGATTTTTTTTCCATTTCGCCGTGGATTTTTTGGTAAAATGACTGATGTCACTGCAAAGTAGAACTGGTGGCGAAAAAATAAGCCATCATATGGGATTGTATGTGCAAAATTGAAAGCGTTATGATTTTTCGAAGGTGACGAGGAAAAATCGAAAACGCAAAAGCTAAAAAAAAAAAAAAACGGCAACGCTGGAGGCTTCGGATCCCGACCACAGGGTCCGTCACGCCCCCTCCCATAGACTTGTATTGAGGGGGTGGGTCGTGACATCACACGGGGCGGAGTCGTGACGTCACGCTCGTCCGCCTCCAGCGTTGCCGGTGTGAGGTGAAAGCTGTACAGGTGGGTGCTGCAGCCGAGATTCCAGGGGTCCACAGCAGCGGGACCCCGGCGATCTGACATCTTATCCCCTATCCTTTGGATAGGGGATAAGATGTCTAGGGGTGCGGAGTACCCCTTTAAGGGGTTAAAGGACAACTATCATGAAAAAAAACTTAAACTCGCTGCCCTGTGATTTCTTCTAAGGGTATGTTCACACTATGGAGTGTGAACGGAATCTCCGCTTGCAGAATTCCGCGAGCGGAGATTCAGCCTGGCAGCCGACGGTGGCGGTAGGACCGTGCGGCACTGCGCCGTCACCATTGACGGCTATGCAGTACTCGCGGACTTCCGCGCAAAGAATGAACATGTTCTTTCTTTGCGCGGAACAATTTCAGTGGCGGAATTGTCCGCCGCTGAAATTCCGCAGTGTGAACGGGTCTCGCGGAAACCCATTTACACTGATGTTAAGTTCACACGGGAATTCCGTAGTGTGAACATACCCTAAAGCTGATCCGGGCGAAATTTCTGTGACTTTTTGCCGAAAAGTCTCACATGATAAATCAGTGACCAAAGGAGGAGATTTACCAAAAATAGTCCAGAGGAAAAGTTGGTGAGTTGCCCATAGCAACCAATCAGATCACTACTTTCATTTTTGAAAAGGCCTCTAAAAAAATAAAAGAAGCGATCTGATTGGTTGCTATGGGCAACTCAGCAACTTTTCTCTGGACGGGTTTAGATAAATCCCCCCCTAAGTCTAAATTATGCTGTCTTGGCATGCTGGGCGTTGTAGTTTTGCAACAGCTGGAGGCACCCTGTTTGGAAAACACTAAAATGTTTATTATTATTTATTTGTTTTAATTTTTTTTTTAAAAACTTTATTGATTGTCATTATTTTACAACCTATTCACAAAAGGGAACTCATATGACACGAGTCCATATTGTCTCTATGACAACCTGTAAAATAATGACAATCAATAAAGTTTTTTTTTTTATAAAAATAAATAAATAATCTCCTATTTTACAGGTTGTGGCTCCTGAATATCGGAGCTTCACACTTCGTCCCCCTCGGCCATCAAATTCTAGCGCGAGAGGGGCGTGGTTAACATATCGCCGCTTACGTAGGCTGGGGGGTGAGGAAAAGGGCGTGTCTTTGCTGCCTGTCGTTGCATATGCATAGTGTGGGCGTGTCATAGAACGCGGACCCGGCCGAGCTCGGTAAATATTCATGAGGGGGGCGTGGCGTTGGTTCTCGGCTCTGGCTGCAGCTGACAGCTGGGGGGAGAAGTCGCCGGGAGACGCAGGCTCTGGGGTTGCACAGTCTCCGGCACTGGGAAAAGAAGCCATAAGACGGGAGACCCTCTCTCCCCGGTTGGGGGGCATCATGCACTGGGAGGAAACAGGGCCTGCTGAGCCCTATTGACAGAAGAAGCCTGCCCCCCATTCCAGCCTGGGCATCCTTGTACCCCATCCCTGCACCCTCTGACCCCAGCCCTTGCTCTTCTATGCTATTTCCCCCCCATTCCTTTTACTTTCACCCACTATTTCTAGTGCACTTAGTCCTATCATTATTGGTCCCTGACTCTGCACCCCATTATTATACAGTGATCCATGCACCCATTGCTGGGGTCCCTAGGCACCCCAGGTTTGACATCTGAGACTTTGGATTGCAACTCTCATCATCCTTTTAGCATCAGCCTTGGTATTGGTTCATTGCACCTTCTTCCCTTCCAGCCACCTGTGACTGATCTCTCCACCACTCCTGTTCTCATGGATGGAAGCCAACCCCGGTGACACCTGACTGCAAGAACCTTACATTTGGGGAAGGGTGGGGGGAGGGGGGGGACCATGGATGGTGTCACCATGACACAGGAGCGAAGCTTCCACAGCCCTTTCCTGGAGCTGGAGGACTTGACGGAGGCGGATTTTATGAGCAATGTGGTAAGAGTAGTTGGCGGACCACAAATCCCAGCCATCCTGATGATTTAATCCAGTGGTCTGCAAACTGTAGCCCCTCCAGGTGTTGCAAAACTACAATTCCCAGCATGCCCGGACAGCCAACGGCTGTCCGGGCATGCTGGGAATTGTAGTTTTGCAACAGCTGGAGGGCTACAGTTTGGAGATCACTCAAAATCCAAAAGAGAACACAAATGTAAATATTAATTTATTATTTATTTATTAAATTTATAATGCACCTGCTATATTCCGCTTTGAAGATGTAGCGGAGCTGGCTTTGTCGTTTGGCAAAAGTAGCAATATTAGTTAGTCTGGAAATCATATTAGTCGTCAAGACTGCAACGGTGCTGCAGGAAAAAAAATATATTTTTAGAGATCAACTGGTTCCAGAAAGTTAAACAGATTTGTAAATGACTTCTATTAAAAAAAAAAAAAAATCTTAATCCTTCCAATAATGATCAGCTGCTGAAGTTGAGTTGTTCTTTCCTGTCTGACGACAGTGCTCTCTGCTGACGTCTCTGCTTGTCTCGGGAACTGCACAGGTTTGCTATGGGGATTTGCATCTACTCTGGACAGTTCCCGAGACAGGTGTCAGCAGAGAGCACTTAGATAGAAAAGAACGACTCAACTTCAGCAGCTCCTAAGTACCAAAAGGATTAAGATTTTTTTAATAGAAGTCATTTACAAATCTGTTTAACTTTCTGTAGCCAGTTGAGATATATATATATATATATATATATATATATATATATATATATATATAAAGTTTTTTCCTGGATAAAAATTTTGATTGAATGAGGATTGAATGACAAATTCGCCTCTGCTACATTTTGCACGTCGCGCGAGGGAATATGGTTACGGTAGCTGTCGTTGCTGCTAGGCATGGGGTTAGTGTTGAGTGATGATGAAGGACCTGTTAGAGTCACATTCCTATTGTGTCATTGTATCCCGCACAACAATGATTTCTGCAAACCCCCAGGTTACCAAGGGGTTGATGGTTTTTCCCACATTAATAGTCGTATGATAGGTTTTATAGCAGCTCGTGCCGTGACAGGTGGCCATAGACCTGTGATCGCCAAAAGGCGGGTCTCCAGCTGTTTCAGAACCACAAATCCCAGCAAGTTCTGGTAGCTAGAGAGCCACAGATTGGAGACCTCTGCTATAAAGACTGCTGTCATATGTATTCTTTTGTCTTGTAAACATTCACTGCTATCTTGTATGGTTACAAGAAGCTACTTGTCATATTAGTAGAATAATTGGTGCATCAGTAGGCGAACCCAACAGGGCAGGTGTCTGGTCCTTCTCCATTATAGTCTATGGGAGATATGGAAAAATCAGAGTGTAATTGTATGGTACATCAGTAATGGCATAGGGTATGTTAGGTGGTATGTTAAGAGTGGCTACTAAGAGCAAAGAGTGTCTGGAAATGGTAGAGAGTGGCTACTAAGAGCAAAGAGTGTCTGGAAATGGTAGAGAGTGGCTACTAAGAGCAAAGAGTGTCTGGAAATGGTAGAGAGTGGCTACTAAGAGCAAAGAGTGTCTGGAAATGGTAGAGAGTGGCTACTAAGAGCAAAGAGTGTCTGGAAATGGTAGAGAGTGGCTACTAAGAGCAAAGAGTGTCTGGAAATGGTAGAGAGTGGCTACTAAGAGCAAAAAGTGTCTGGAAATGGTAGAGAGTGGCTACTAAGAGCAAAGAGTGTCTGGAAATGGTAGAGAGTGGCTACGAAGAGAAAACAGTGGCTGCAAAAGAGTGGAGAGTGGCTGCAAAGGGTTGAGTGTGGCTACTAAGAACAAAAGTGTGGCTGCAAATGGTAGAAAGTGGCTACTAAGAGCAAACTGTGGCTCCAAAGGGTAGAGAATGGCTACTATGAAAAAGAGTGGCTGCAAAGGGTAGAGAGTGGCTACTAAGAGCAGAGTGTGGCTGCAAAGAGTAGAGCGTGGTGGTTAAGAGCAAAGCGTGGCTGCAAATGGTAGAAAGTGGCTACTAAGAGCAAACTGTGGCTCCAAAGGGTAGAGAATGGCTACTATGAACAAAAAGTGGCTAAAAAGGGTAGAGAGTGGCTACTATGAACAAAGAGTGTCTACAAAGGGTAGAGAGTGGCTACTATGAACAAAGAGTGGCTACAAAGGGTAGAGAGTGGCTACTATGAACAAAGAGTGGCTACAAAGGGTAGAGAGTGGCTATTAAGAGCAGAGTGTGGATGCAAAGAGTAGAGAGTGGTGGTTAAAAAAAAGTGTGGCTCTAAATTGTAGAAAGGGGCTACTAAGAGCAAACTGTGGCTCCAAAGGGTAAAGAATGGCTACTATGAACAAGGAGTGGCTGCAAAGGGTAGAGAGTGGCCACTAAGAGCAGAGAGTGGATTCAAGGAGTATAGAGTTGTTACTAAGAGCAAACTGTGGCTGCAAATGGTAGAGAGTGGCTGCAAGGAGGTAGAGAGTGGCTACTAAGAGCAGAGTGTGGCTGTAAAGAGTAGAGAGTGGTGGTTAAGAGCAAAGCGTGGCTGCAAATGGTCGAAAGGGTCTACTAAGAGCAAACTGTGGCTCCAAAGGGTAGAGAATGGCTACTATGAACAAAAAGTGGCTACAAAGGGTAGAGAGTGGCCACTAAGAGCAGAGAGTGGATTCAAGGAGTATAGAATTGTTACTAAGAGCAAACTGTGGCTGCAAATGGTAGAGAGTGGCTACTAAGAGCAGAGTGTGGCTGCAAAGAGGAGAGAGTGGCGGTTAAAAAAATAGTGTGGCTCTAAAATGTAGAAAGGGGCTACTAAGAGCAAACTGTGGCTCCAAAGGGTAGAGAATGGCTACTATGAACAAGGAGTGGCTGCAAAGGGTAGAGAGTGGCTACTAAGAGTAGAGTGTGGCTGCAAAGAGTAGAGAGTGGCGGTTAAGAGCAAAGTGTGGCTGCAAATGGTAGAAAGGGGCTACTAAGAGCAAACTGTGGCTCCAAAGGGTAGAGAATGGCTACTATGAACAAAAAGTTGCTTCAAAGGGTAGAGAGTGACTACTAAGAGCAGAGAGTGGCTGCAAGGAGTATAGAGTTGTTACTAAGAGCAAACTGTGGCTGCAAATGGTAGAGAGTGGCTGCAAGGAGGTAGAGAGTGGCTACTAAGAGTAGAGTGTGGCTGCAAAGAGTAGAGAGTGGCGGTTAAGAGCAAAGTGTGGCTGCAAATGGTAGAAAGGGGCTACTAAGAGCAAACTGTGGCTCCAAAGGGTAGAGAGTGGCTACTATGAACAAAGAGTGGCTACAAAGGGTAGAGAGTGACTACTAAGAGCAGAGAGTGACTACTAAGACTAAATAATGGCTTCTAAGATCAAAGTGTGGCTGCAAAAAGTATAGAGTGGCTACTAAGAACAAATAATGGCTGCAGAGCAGAGTGTGGTTGCTAAGAGCAGAGAGTGGCTTCAAAGAGTGAAGAGTGGCTACTAAGAACAAAGAGCGGTTATGAAGTGTGGCTACTAAAAGTGGCTCTCTTTTTGGAGTACCCAATGAGTACACACTTCCTTCTAGGTTCCTCCATATATATTAAAACTGATCTCTATAGGACACCATCTATTCCAGTGTTCTCCAACCTGCGGACCTCCAGATGTTGCAAAACTACAACTCCCAGCATGCCCGGACAGCCAACGGCTGTCCGGTCATGCTGGGAGTTGTAGTTTTGCAACATCCGGAGGTTGAAGACCACTGATTCCTTAAAAGGATTGCCCCAAGTAGACAACCTGTAACAGAGACAGACCATACAACTCTTCCTGCCAAAGGCTGCCTGGGCATGCTGAGAGTTGTAGTTTTGCAACAGCTGGAGGGGTCCTGCTTGAGAAACACCGTTGTACATGTTGGTACATTGTTACAACTATCAAGAAGAGGACACCTAGGTCTTGTATGGGCAGTGAAGTGCATTGGGGCCGTGGGTAGAGTGTCCTCCATCTTCTTGCAGGGGCAGGCGTGGGATAGCATCAGCACCAGCTGACAGCGGCCTCGCTTTATGGTTATGATTCACAGAACACCTCGCAGATTCCATCCAGAGCAAATAGACAGTGTGTCAGAGAACCTCTACCACATGTTAGTGCTTCATTACACTGGAGAGTTACGTAGAAGTTCTTTGTGAGAGATAATGAATGAATAGTCTAAAGATGTGTCATGACGAACATTAGATCATAGATCAATGAGGCCCAGGCCATGGGAAAGGGGGGCTCTAGGGTGCATCCGGTTTAGTATCTTTTTTTTAATTATAATCTCTACTAATGGTTAAAGGGGTACTCCGGTGGAAAACATTTTTTTTTTCTTTTAAACCAACTGGTGCCAGAAAGTTAAACAGATTTGTAAATGACTTCTATTAAAAAAATCTTTACCCTTCCAGTACTTTTTAGCAGCTGTACGCTACAGAGGAAATTCTTTTCTTTTTTAATTTCTTTTTTTGTCTTGTCCACAGTGCTCTCTGCTGACACCTCTGTCCGTGTCAGGAACTGTCCAGAGCAGCATAGGTTTGCTATGGGGATTTTCTCCTGCTGTGGACAGTTCCTGATAACGGGCATCAGGTGTCAGCAGAGAGCACTGTGGACAAGACAAAAAAGAAATTCAAAAAAAGAAAATAATTTCCTCTGTAGCATACAGCTGCTAAAAAGTACTGGAAGGGTAAAGATTTTTTAATAGAAGTAAATATTACAAATCTGTGTAACTTTCTGGCACCAGTTGATTAAAATATATATATATATATATATATATATATATATATATATATATGTTTTCCCACCGGAGTACCCCTTTAATATAGAAGAGTCCCAAGCCTCTATAGCAGTAGTCTCTAAACTGTGGACCTCTAGCGGTTGCAAAACTACAACTTCCAGCTTGCCCGGACAGCCGTTGCATAAGGGTTAGCATGAGGGTGGGCATTAAAGGGGTACTCCGGTGGAAAACAATTTTTTTTTAAATAAGCTGGTGCCAGAAAGTTAAACAGATTTGTAAATTACTTTTATTTAAAAATCTTAATCCTTCCAGTACTTATATGCTGCTGTATACTACAGAGGAAGTTCTTTTCTTTTAAAATGTATTTTCTGTCTGACCACAGTGCTCTCTGCTGACACCTCTGTCTGTCTTAGGAACTGTCAAGAGCAGGAGAGGTTTGCTATGGGGATTTGCTACTAATCTGAACAGTTCCTGATATGGACGGAGGTGTCAGCAGAGAGCACTCTGGTCAGACAGAAAGGAGATTCAAAAAGAAAAGAACTTCCTGTGGAGCATACAGCAGCTGATAAGTGCTGTAAGGATAACGATTTAAAGAAAAAAAAGTTCTGGCACCAGTTGATTCAAAAGGAAAATGTTTTTCCCCGGAGTACCCCTTTAACATATTTCCCTTATCTACAGCATAGGGGATAATTGTCTGATTGTCCTCTGGGATCCCCTGCGATCTCTAAAACGGGGCGCTACATAGAGCGCAGGGGCGGCACGAGTTTCGTGCATTCTCTATAGACGTGCCGGAGATACAGGAGTACAGCGCTCGTGTATCTCCAGCACTCACATAGACAGTGCATGCAGGAAAATTCAGGGGTTTGCAGGGAGATTGTCGAGGGTCCAAAGGTCGGATCCCCACAGGATAGGGGAATATGTTTTTAAGCTCTGGAGTACCTGTTTAAGTTAGGTGGGAACCCAACCTCTGGGACCCCACATCCTTTACTGAGAACGAGTGGCCCTTATCCAGCTGAAAGAGTATGGCCAATCCCTCTCCATAGATTTGAATGGGTTCAGACAGTTCTTCCTACATTGTCACCTTTCTATCTTGGTCCGAGAGAAGGTGGAAATAAAGATTTAGCAACTGTTTAAATATTCTTGGTAAAAGGGACGACCTGTGAATCATCCCTAAGAGCACCACTTGTACTGGAGCAGGGCCCAAGTCTTGCAGGAACGCACAGGAACGGAGTTCCTGCTCTTTTTCCTGCAGGACTAGCCCTTGAGTTGAAATCATGGGTGAGTTCCCACACTTTTTTCCCCAATACTCGACCCCTGGACTGGAGCAAGGTTATTGCAGAAGAGTCCTTTTTATACTCAAAAATCAATTTTTTAATGTTATTCTATCATACAGCGATCAGCCGTGACAGTAAACATACAGACAGGTGACTTACATACCATTGATGATCTAGTGTACGGAGTGGTGGTCAACGCGCCCCCTCCATGCCTCTCTATGGAAGAGCAGGAGATAAACGTGGTGCCTGCTCCGTGCATGGGGGGGGGGGCGCGTCCCAGCAGTCAGACCCCGCCATCAGACACTTATTCCCACCAAATCCTACTGATTTAAAGGATATGAGGATTCGTTGTTCAATACCGGAGTAACCCTTTAGCCTTTGGAGCAGTTTAGCCTGGAAGAATGGGATACAAATACCAGTGTCTAGATGTGCTAAGCTAATATAGAAGGGAGAGAAAAAACAACAAGCGGTGCGCCCCTAGTGTATCCGTAGAGAGACAAAGATGGGTTCTTACCCTTGGGTGTTGTGCTCAGGGCACAACACCTACAGTAGCGTCTGGAAAGAGAAATGGCCGGACCGCTGCCACAAGGAACTTCCCGGGGTGACGTCAGTCTGTCCGGTGAAAGTGCATTGTAGACATTTTTGTAAGTAAGTTCCTCAGAATGAAGGCTCTGGTCCCCAAGTATTTTAAAAGGGTTTTATTTGCAACGCGTTTCGATCCCGGACAGGGATCTTCATCAGGCATCCTATCCCTGATGAAGATCCCTGTCCGGGATCGAAACGCGTTGCAAATAAAACCCTATTCAATACTTGGGAACCAGCGCCTTCATTCTGAGGAACTTATTTCCCAAAATTTTTTAGATGTGCTAAGCTGACATACTCCAAGAGGTTGGTGTCTGGAATTACAGCAAAGTATCGACTTATTCACGTTAAAGTTCTTAGGTATTTCACGGTAAAATGTATGTTGCTGGCATGTTGTGCGAATCAAATAGTGCAAAATCCTGAAAAATCCATTTTAATTCCAGGTTGTACTGCAGCAAAACAGGAAGAGGTGATTAATTTGCTAAGCACTAAGTAAGATCAATAGATCGATTGATTGATAGATGGAAGAACAAAAATTCCGTCAGCTGCCGACACCAAAAAAATCCTTCGGCCTAAGGACCACACGGACATGTGGCGTCACTATTGAAGGCAATGCAGTCCGCACAGATTTCTGCTGAAAGAATAAACATATTCATTCTTTTGGTGGAGTCCAGAATTTAAAGGAGTCCTGCAGCCATAGACAACTCATCCCCAATCTGCAGGTTAGGGGATAAGTGTCTGATCACGGGGGGGCTGACCGCTGGGACCACCCGTGATCTCCCGTACGGGGACCCGGTATTGCCGTGGCCCTGCGCGACCTCTGTCAACCTCACTAAGAGGTTGACAGAAATGCCCGGTCCATTCGGCTCTATGGGCGCGTTTGTGCATCCCCGCCTCTCCTATAGAGATACATGGAGGGGGCGTGTTGGCCGCAGCGTCGTGCTGCGGCCGACACGCCTCCTGCATTGGGAGAATTTCCAAGTAGAATTTCTCGGCTTGGAAATTCCATGATGTAAAATGTAGCCTGGTAGGAGCTGGTAGCAGATTTTTCGTGGTTTGGCGGATTCCACTCGGAATGTGCAATGAATTTGTGCTGGATTTATGCAGAATTTTATGCGTCCAACACCATTGACTTCAGTGGGATTCTGCCGCAGAATTTAGCAAAAAGAATTGACATGTTCATTCTTTTTGCGGAATCCATAATGCAGAATTTCCGCAGAACAAAATGTGCCGTGTGAATGTTGCAAAATTTACAAGCTGAATTTTTCTGCCAGATTTCACACAAAAATTCCTCAGTGTGAAGATGTGCCATTTCCTCACCCCCTGTGCCATTTCCTCACCCTCCGCCATCACCAACTTTGCCATTTCATCACCCCCTGTGCCATTTCATCACCCCCTTCATCACCCCATGTGCCATTTCATCACCCCCTTCATCACCCCCTGTGCCATTTCCTCACCCCCTGTGCCATTTCCTCACCCTCCGCCATCACCAACTTTGCCATTTCATCACCCCCTGTGCCATTTCATCACCCCCTTCATCACCCCATGTGCCATTTCATCACCCCCTGTGCCATTTCATCACCCCCTTCATCACCCCCTGTGCCATTTCATCACCCCCTTCATCACCCCCTGTGCCATTTCATCACCCCCTTCATCACCCCGTGTGGCATTTCATCACCCCCTTCATCACCCCATGTGGCATTTCATCACCCCCTTCATCACCCCGTGTGGCATTTCATCACTCCCTTCATCACCCCCTGTGCCATTTCATCACCCCCTTCATCACCCCGTGTGGCATTTCATTCCCCCTCTTATCACCCCCTTTGCCATTTCATTCCCCCCATGTGCCATTTCGTCACCCTTCCTGTGTCATTTTGTCCCCCTTCATCGCCCCCCTTGTGTCATTTTGTCCACTCCTTTATCGCTCCCTTGTGGCATTTCATACCCCCTTCATCACCCCCCTGTGCTATTTAACCCACCTTAATTTCATTTCATCCCCCTTTCATCAGCACCTGTACCATTTCATCCCCCTCCATTTCATCACCCCGCTTGTGCCATTTCATCACCCCCCTTATGCCATTTCATCTCCTCCTGTGCCATTTAATTCCCCCCCTGCCCTTTATCCCCCCTGTGACACATGATTCCCCCTCCCCCCGTGCCAATACATTTCTCCCTGGAGGACACAGGCCAGGTTCAGGGACTCAGCACCTGGGCAGGTCCAACGTCACAGATGAGTGACTTCGTTCCGCTCCATTCCTCGCCGTAACCTCAGGGGCGTCACTCGTCAGTGCCTCCAGCCACCATTGCTCACTGACTTCAAGTGGCCACGGCCCGTGCTGCCGATCTCCAACAGACAGCCGGCGCCACGACCACTTTAAAGAGTGGAACACAATTTTCTTTTAAAATCAACTGGTGCCAGAAAGTTAAACAGATTTGTCAATTATTTCTATTAAAAAAATCTTAATCCTTCCAGTACTTATCAGCTGCTGTATGCTCTACAGGATGTTTTTATCTTTTTCTAATTTATTTTCCGTCTGACCACAGTGCTCTCTGCTGACACCTCTGTCCATGTCAGGAACTGTCCAGAGAAGGAGAAAATCCCAATACACACCTATCCTACTCTGGACAGTTCCTGACATGGACAGAGGTGTCAGCAGAGAGCACTGTGGTCAGACTGGAAAAGAAATTAAAAAAGAAAAGAACTTCCTCTGGGGCATACAGCAGCTGATAAGTACTGGAAGGATTAAGATTTTTAAATAGAAATCATTTACAAATCTGTTTAACTTTCTGGCACCAGTTGATTTAAAAAAAAATATTTTTTTCCACCAGAGTACTCCTTTAAATCAGTAAGATGCGGTGGCTGCTGCTACAGGACCGTATGGTCCCGTGACACACTTCAGGAACTGCCGCCAACACACTAGTATGTCGTGCCACCCAGTTTGGAAAGCCCTGCTTTAAATTCTCATACTGGGGGAGATTTATCAAAACCTGTCCAGAGGAAAAGTTACTGGGTTGCCCATAGCAACCAATCAGATCGCTGCTTTCATTTTGCAGAGGCCTTGTTAAAAATGAAAGAAGCGATCTGATTGGTTGCTATGGGCAACTGGGCATCTTTTCCTCTGGACAGGTTTTGATAAATCTCCCCCCAGTACTGTACTTATACACATATACCAATATCTATGCTAAATTAAGAATTGGAATCACATCTGATGTCCGACAAACAGGTCAAAGATGCTAGGCCACGATGATATCATTTTCACTTTCACTTTCACTTTAGTGATCCTTATTACGTAATTCGCACTTTCCCCCGTGATGCCAGTTTATGGGGTTGCTTAGACTGAAGAGGAAACTTATGTCCCGCAGTGACAGGAACTCATTTTAATAATATAATATCCTTGTGGTTGTCACTAATTATTTGGTGGGATCTCTTTTATGGCTCGGAAGCCGTCGCTGGTCCGGAATCGGCGCTCACAATTACAGATGTCAGCCACTCAAGCTGTAGAAATCATGGCGCTTCCGTCTTACCGAGTGGGCTCTGCTGCATCGGCCATTTGTTGCACATTTATTTACTGGGTGAAGGGAGCAGATGGTTTCAGTACCGGGGGCTTTGATGCTGATTAAATCAGTCTGACGATGGTAGCGTTCACATCTTTCTGCTTTGAATGCAGTGTTTCCCAACCGGGGTGTCTCCAGCTGTTGCAAAACTACAACTCCCAGCATGCCCGGACAGCCGTTGGCTGTCCGGGCATGCTGGGAGTTGTAGTTTTGCAACAGCCTCAGCCCTTTCGGGTCTCATTTTATATCAACTGGCTCCAGAAAGTTAAAGGGGTACTCCGGTGGAAAACTTTTTTTTTTTTTTTTTAAATCAACTGGTGCCAGAAAGTTAAACAGATTTGTAAATTACTTCTATTAAAAAAAATCTTAATCCTTCCAGTACTTATTAGCTGCTGAATACTACAGAGGAAATTCTTTTCTTTTTGGAACACAGAGCTCTCTGCTGACATCTCTGTCCATTTTAGGAACTGTCCAGAGCAGCATATATTTGCTATGTTAAAATGGACAGAGATGTCAGCAGAGAGCACTGTGCTCGTGATGTCAGCAGAGAGCTTTGTGTTCCAAAAATAAAAGAATTTCCTCTGTAGTATTCGGCAGCTAATAAGTACTGGAAGGATTAAGATGAATCCTTCCAGTACTTATAAGCTGCTGAATACCACTTATTAGCTGCTGAATACTACAGAGGAAATTATTTTCTTTTTGGAACACAGGGCTCTCTGCATACATCACGAGCACAGTGCTCTCTGCTGACATCTCTGTCCATTTTAGGAACTGTCCAGAGCAGCATATGTTTGCTATGTTAAAATGGACAGAGATGTCAGCAGAGAGCACTGTGCTCGTGATGTCAGCAGAGAGCTTTGTGTTCCAAAAAGAAAAGGATTTCCTCTGTAGTATTCAGCAGCTAATAAGTACTGGAAGGATTAAGATAAATCCTTCCAGTACTTATTAGCTGCTGAATACTACGTATTAGCTGCTGAATACTACAGAGGAAATTATTTTCTTTTTGGAACACAGGGCTCTCTGCATACATCACAAGCACAGTGCTCTTTGCTGACATCTCTGTCTATTTTAGGAACTGTCCAGAGCAGCATATGTTTGCTATGTTAAAATGGACAGAGATGTCAGCAGAGAACACTGTGCTCGTGATGTCAGCAGAGAGCTTTGTGTTCCAAAAAGAAAAGAATTTCCTCTGTAGTATTCGGCAGCTAATAAGTACTGGAATAATTAAGATTAATCCTTCCAGTACTTATTAGCTGCTGAATACTACTTATTAGCTGCTGAATACTACAGAGGAAATTATTTTCTTTTTGGAACACAGGGCTCTCTGCATACATCACAAGCACAGTGCTCTCTGCTGACATCTCTGTCCGTTTTAGGAACTGTTCAGAGCAGCATATATTTGCTATGTTAAAATGGACAGATGTCAGCAGAGAGCACTGTGCTCGTGATGTCAGCAGAGAGCTTTGTGTTCCAAAAAGAAAAGGATTTCCTCTGTAGTATTTAGCAGCTAATAAGTACTGGAAGGATTAAGATTAATCCTTCCAGTACTTATTAGCTGCTGAATACTACTTATTAGCTGCTGAATACTACAGAGGAAATTCTTTTCTTTTTGGAGCACAGAGCTCTCTGCTGACATCACGTGCACAGTACTCTCCGCTGACATCTCTGTCCATTTTAGGAACTGTCCAGAGCAGCATATATTTGCTATGTTAAAATGGACAGAGATGTCACCAGAGAGCACTGTGCTCGTGATGTCAGCAGAGAGCTTTGTGTTCCAAAAAGAAAAGAATTTCCTCTGTAGCATTCAGCAGCTAATAAGTACTGGAAGGATTAAGATTTTTTAATAGAAGTAATTTACAAATCTGTTTAACTTTCTGGCACCAGTTGATAAAAAAAAAAAAAAAAAGTTTTCCACCGGAGTACCCCTTTAAACAGATTTGTAAATTACTTCTATTAAAAAATCTTAATCCTTCCAGTAGTTATCAGCTACTGAAGTTGCGATGTACTTTTCCGTCTGACAACAGTGCTCTCTGCAGACACCTCTGCTTGTCTCAGGAACTGTCCAGAGTAGCAGCAAATCCCCATAGCAAACCTCTAATGCTTCGGACAGTTCCTGAGACATACAGAGGTGTCAGCAGAGATCACTGTTGCCAGGCAGAAAGGAACAACTCCACTTCAGCATCTGATAACTACTGGAAGGATTAAGATTTTTTATAGAAGTCATTTGGCAAACCTGTTTAACTTTCTGGAGCCAGTTAATATAAAAAAAAAAAAAAGTTTTTTTCCTGGAATACCCCTTTAATATAGTGTTGTGTGGTATTTGCAAATGAAAGTGGCATCTGTGATGTATTAGCGGCAGTGAGCGGTGACATTTGTCTGATCTCGGTAGCTCCATGGAAATTGACACTCGAGAAGAAGAGAATTATGTGGTTCGACGTTAATGAAAATCACATTGATGTGGCTCGACTGCGCCGACACTTGTGCAGATGTGAGATTCATCAAAACCTGTGCAGATGGAAAAATGGAGCAGTTGCCCATAGCAACTACTCAGATCCCTTTGTATAATTTTTTTGTCGCCTTTTAACCCCTAGAGGATGCAGGACCTACCAGTACTGCCTGGTAGGTGGAGCACAAGGATGTACATGAGTCTCCTCCAGACTATGAAACACGAACATACACTGCGGGTCCTAGCTGCTATCCGCAGCCTGGAACTACCGCTAATGGCGGACAACGGCGGTCAAGCTGATCAATATTAAAGTATAACAGGGTATTTGGGAGACTCATCTGACCATCCGTGGCACGATCACTGGGGTCCAAAGGGTCAAGATGGCGGCTGGAGCCCCTCTCACCTGCATTGGTGCCGCTCCAGCGATCTTCTTCCATTAAAAAAAAAAGAGTTAAATGGGCACTGTCATTAAAACTAATGTTTGCTATTGCTCTCCTTATGGTAAATGAAAAATCTTTCTAATGTACTTTGTTTAAAAAAAATAAAAATGAAGTTTTCTATGTTTAAAAAAGCTGCCACCAGGTGTCTCCCTACTTGTCCACATTTCCCCCCCATCTCTTGCATAGACTTTGGACTCCTGCTGGCCTGGCAGAAGTCCAAAATCAGAAAATGCAGCCTGGAGTGCTGAGGAGGGTGTGTGTGCAGCCTTAGCCAATCATAGCTCATCTCACACTGAACTGCTCTGGGCTGTGTGTAGCAGAGTGAGGGAGGAAGTTCTCCCCTGTATGGCTTCAGATGATGTCACCCCTACTGGGGAACGCCCCCTTCCCAGTCTGTGAATCTGACTGAGCAGAAAATAAAGAGCAATATCAAGGTAGAAAACTAACAAATAATAAAAATAAAGGCAGGGGGTGGTTTATCATGATGGGGGCAGTGAACTGGGAGGATTATAAAATTTAACAAGATCATGAGAGGTTCTCTTTAAGAAAAAGTTTAAATAAAAATAAATATATGAATAAATATACATTATTAGTATTGACACATGTGGGAATGTCCGAACTATTAATATATAATCTTAATTATCCCGTACAGTGAATGTTGTAAATGTTAAAAAATAAAAAAAATGCCGAAATCCAAAAATGACAGATTTTTGGTCACATCACATCCCAGAAAAAAAAAAAGCGAATAAAAAGTGATCAAAGAGTCACATATATGCAAAAGAAGTAGCGATAATACTACAGATTTTGGTTCAAAAAATGATCTGTAAACGGAAAAATGAGAAAGTTAAATGGAGTTATAGGTAAACCTGTTGTATCAGCCGGCAATGCTAATCTGAAAATGGCTTTGGGCAATGGTGGCGGGACCTGACATACCCAGCTTTCCTGCCTCTATGCCCTCTACACTGATGTGTCCACCCACTTCGTGCTCACAAAGGCGTGGGGGGGTCCATCATATGTGTGGGCATATTGGTGCATAGGGGTAAGGGGTACCTTGTTGTAATCCTGTTTCCCCATACTATAACTATTTGTATTGGTTTTAGTGCAGGTGAACCCGGAGTCAGTTTCCCTTTAAAATGCCTTACCATTTTGCATCTTCATCTCCTCTGCAGAATTAAAGGGGTACTCCCCTGGAAAACATTAAAAAAAAATTTATTAACTGGTGCCAGAAAGTTAAACAGATATGTAAATTATATCTATTTAAAAATCTTAAAGGGGTTGTCCAGGGAAAAAAACTTTTTTATATATATATATATATATATATATATATATATATATATATATATATATATATATATATATATATCTCAACTGGCTCCAGAAAGTTAAACAGATTTGTAAATTACTTCTATTAAAAAAATCTTAATCCTTTCAGTACTTATGAGCTTCTGAAGTTAAGGTTGTTCTTTTCTGTCCTCTCTGATGACACCTGTCTCGGGAAACGCCCAGTTTAGAAGCAAATCCCCATAGCAAACCTCTTCTAAACTGGGCGGTTCCCGAGACACGTGTCATCAGAGAGGATTTAGACAGAAAAGAACAACCTTAACTTCAGAAGCTCATAAGTACTGAAAGGATTAAGATTTTTTAAAAGAAGTAATTTACAAATCTGTTTAACTTTCTGGAGCCAGTTGATATATAAAAACGTTTTTTCCTGGAATACCCCTTTAATCCTTCCAGCACTTATCAGCTGCTGTATGCTCCACAAGAAGTTCTTTTCTTTTTGAATTTCCTTTCTGTCTGACCACAGTGCTCTCTGCTGACACCTCTGTCCATTTTAGGAACTGCCTGGAGCAGGATTGGTTTGCATCGGGGATTTGCTCCTATTCTTGACAGTTCCTAAAATGGACAGAGGTGTCAGCAGAGAGCACTGTGGTCAGACAGAAAGGAAATTCAAAAAGAAAAGAACTTCATTTGCATTATAGCAGCTGATAAGTACAGGAAGGATTAAGATTTTTAAATCCGTTTAACTTTCTGGCACCAGTTGATTAAAAAAAATATATATATATTTTCCAGGGGAATTTCCCTGAATACAGAACTACAGTACACCCTAAATCAGTGTTTCCCAACCAGGGTGCCTCCAGCTGTTGCAAAACTACAACTCCCTACATGCCCGGACAGCCTCTGGCTGTCCGGGCATGCTGGGAGTTGTAGTTTTGCAACAGCTGGAGGCACCCTGGCTGTCCAGGCATGCTGGGAGTTGTAGTTTTGCAACAGCTGGAGGCACACTGGCTGTCCAGGCATACTGGGAGTTGTAGTTTTGCAACAGCTGGAGGCACCCTGGCTGTCCAGGCATGCTGGGAGTTGTAGTTTTGCAACAGCTGGAGGCACCCTGGCTGTCCAGGCATGCTGGGAGTTGTAGTTTTGCAACAGCTGGAGGCACCCTGGCTGTCCAGGCATGCTGGGAGTTGTAGTTTTGCAACAGCTGGAGGCACACTGGCTGTCCAGGCATGCTGGGAGTTGTAGTTTTGCAACAGCTGGAGGCATCCTGGTTGGGAAACACTGCCCTAAATACATAGTAGGAAACAGGAGATATTTAGAAGGGAGTATGACTACAGGAGCAGACTACACAGGGTTTGTATGTAGTCTGTAACCATGGAAACTGACAAACATGAGAATGAGAAAGTAGCTGTCAATTAGGTCAATTACCAGCACCCATCTTTTTTTTGGAACTTGATCCTGACTTACCATCAGTTTCCTTTTAGCATACCTTCCATACACCAAGATATAATGTGGTCCTGTGCAGGAGCCATATACGATGCATTTAGAACGTTTTCAGACCCTTTCACTTTTTCCCACATTTTTGTTAAGTTGCGGTGCTGTGCAGGTGTGAGCACAAACGCCCATGGCGCAATTTTGAATTAGGGGTTTGTGTATAGAGTTGGGTGTTAGGGTTCAGGTGTAGGGTATAGTTACCATTAAGCCTAATTAGCACTAGGTGGGCAGAATGGGGGAGATTTATAAAAACCTGTCCAGAGGAAAAGTTGCCCAGTTGCCCATAGCAACCAATCAGATCACTACTTTCATTTCGCAGAGGCCTTGTTAAAAATGAAAGAAGCAATTTGATTGGTTGCTATGGGCAACTGCACCACTCTTCCTCTGCACAGGTTTTGATAAATCTCCCCCTGTATGTTTAATAATAGTGTTCGGGAAAGGGGAGTAATAGACCTCACATTGAGAAAACTATCCATAGAGCAGAATAATATTTACGGAAGCAGCGAGGAGTCCTGAGCATCTGTGGAGGTGATGTATGAATACATTGGTGACAGGACAACACTGTGGTGTGTTTGTTAGTGCGGATACACTGGTTGCTTTTTTTTCCCCCCGTAATATATATATATATATATATATAGAAAAAGAATAAGTCAGCCAGCACTTTAGTTGATACCAAACTATTATATGGACCTGGCCTACAGGTGCACGCTACTAGGCTAGATATACAGCAACAGAAGAATGCAGCAGCACACTGCCAGCACAAGGATATAGATGAAACATGAAAATGCAGTTAAAACATGGAGAGCTATACAGCTATGGTGTAATAGATGCAAATGTGAAACTATGAAATAGTGAGGCACTTAGCTCGCAAATTTGTCTCCGCCGGCGGTCAAATAGCTTGGACCGTCCCACCGCGATAAGGTGACCTCATTGGGACGGACCCTACACTGTGAATATGCCTCTGTGTGAACAGTTCAGTAAGCATGGCAGGGTCTGGAACATCCAAGACACCTTATATACACACCTGATAGAGGTGGGTGGGGTGCAAGGCCAACATGGAGGTAGCATACCTCCAACATACGGGGGAGTGGCTACCTCCATGTTGGTCTTGCACCCCACCCACCTCTATCAGGTGTGTATATAAGGTGTCTTGGATGTTCCAGATCCTGCCATGCTTACTGAACTGTTCACACAGAGGCATATTCACAGTGTAGGGTCCATCCCAATGAGGCCACCTTATCGCGGTGGGACGGTCCAAGCTATTTGACCGCCGGCGGAGACAAATTTGCGAGCTAAGTGCCTCACTATTTCATAGTTTCACATTTGCATCTATTACACCATAGCTGTATAGCTCTCCATGTTTTAACTGCATATTCATGTTTCACCTATATCCTTGTGCTGGCAGTGTGCTGCTGTATTCTTCTGTTACTGTATATATATATATATAGCAAGGAAGGCTGCAGCACACCAGAATGAACGGTGAAAGAACAAGGGCCATGATTTATCAAACTGTGTGAGAGAAAAAGTGGAGTGATTTCCCAACAGGTGATCACATTAACATTTCTTAAAGCAATAACACTCTTAGGGTACGTTTACATGGGCGGATTTTTTTGCGGGGTTTCCGCTGCATATTTGAAAGGGGGTGGGCTCTTCTCGGCCGTCCGCAGCAGAATTTACGCCGCGGAAAATCCGCTGCAAGCCCCATTGAAATCAGTAGGGACTGCGGCGGATTTTCCGCGGCCTAAATTCCACCGCGGAAAATCTGCTGCGGACAGCCAAGAAGAGCCCGCCCCCTTTCAAATACGCAGCGGAAAACCCGCAAAAAAATCCGCTCGTGTGAATGTACCCTTATATACATTTTACAGTATAACACATGGCAGAAAATGTATATACATAAGGGGACAGGTGTCGGGGGCCCCGGAGACACTGCAGGGAGGTAGCAATGGTACAGGGGTTTAACTCCTGTACTGGGCCACCACAATAAAATGGATGATTTATGGGTCAAAAAACAAATAAAAATACTATGTATGAACTTGGTCTGTAAGTCTTCTGTGAGTAGGGACCTGGTTAGGATACCTCTTATAGCTCTCATACAAGTCTATCTCTGTGTCACTTTTTCCCATAACTATTCTATATATGTATATATAAAAATTGGATATATATTTGCTAATTCTGTCTATGTATCCCAGCATGGCCCCCTCCCAACTCTGTTTTTTCTCTCATTTCCTCCCCCACAATTGACATTTTCCATCCTGGTTCACATATCCTGGAGCCTTCGAAGGGACTGAACCGTCCTCTTGATTAAATGCAAACACCAGGCGCAGGCGAGGGCCGGGCGCTGCAGTGTGGGAAGTGGGCGCAGTGTGCGATCTCATCAGGAACTGATTAACAGGTGCATTTACCATCATGTTTACATGGGCCGTCTCGCTGCACGGCAAAGTGTGAGGACCGACTGAAAGGATAAACTTTCCAATAAACTAAGCTCATTCGCCTTATCATAACATCTGAGGCCACCTACTCATCGTACCTGTTGGCTCATTTTTTATTGTCTTGAAATTTTGGTGGGGCATTCATATGGGGTTGCTCCCCCCTTTCCAGTTATAACAGCTTCCACTTTTCTCTAAAGACTTTCTACAAGATTTTGAAGGTTTATACCATAAGAGACTATAGAGCAGTGGTTCTTAACCTGGGTTCGATCGAACCCCAGGGGTTCGGTGAGTCAGTCCTGGGGGTTCGGCAGGGGAGGTCGCAACAGGACAGGCAAACCAAGCAATTGCTTGGGGCCCCGAGCAGAGCCGGTGTTTGCCCGTCCTGTAGCGATGGGGCAATTCCCCCCCCCCCCCCATCACTATTAACTCCCTGTGGCCCCGCGTTAAGTTAAAAAACGCAGGGACATAGCGCACCCTGGGACGTCACTGACGTCCCGTGCGTGTGCCCATGGAAACGATGGCGCCGAGGACCGGAGGATAGAGAAGGAGGAAGACGCACGGTGGCCAGCTTGGTAAGTGACCAGCGACACGTCATCTTTGGTGCTCCGACCACCGGTCCCGGGACCTACTGCTATAGCCGGAGCAGTGGTCGGAGCACTGAAGTGGGCAGTACACAGACATACAGAGGCTGTATGTCTGTGGGGGAACACTGCCTACATCAGTGGTCTTCAACCTGTGGACCTCCAGATGTTGCAAAACTACAACTCCCAGCATGCCCGGACAGCCAATGGCTGTCCGGGCATGCTGGGAGTTGTAGTTTTGCATCATCTGGAGGTCCGCAGGTTGAAGACCACTGGCCTACATAATGTGGGGGAACACTGCCTGCCTAATATGGGGGAACGCTGCATGCCTAATGTGGGGGAACACTGCCTGCCTAATGTGGGGGAACTCTGCCTGCCCAATGTGGGGGAACTCTGCCTGCCCAATGTGGGGGAACACTGCCTGTCTATTGTGGGGGAACTCTGTCTGCCTAATGTGGGGGCACTCTGCCTGCCTAATGTGGGGGGAACTGTCTGTTTAATGTAGGGGGAACACTGCCTGCCTAATGTGGGGGAACACTGCCTGCCTAATGTGGGGGAACTCTGCCTGCATAATGTGGGGGAACTCTGCCTGCCTAATGTGGGGGAACTCTGCCTGCATAATGTGGGGGAACTCTGCCTGCCTAATGTGGGGGAACACTGCCTGTCTAATGTGGGGGAACTCTGTCTGCCTAATGTGGGGGCACTCTGCCTGCCTAATGTGGGGGGAACTGTCTGTTTAATGTGGGGGGAACACTGCCTGCCTAATGTGGCACTTGGCAAGGTAAAGCCGCGCATTTCTGAACTGGTCTCTGAAAGACAACAGCAGAAGTCACACTGATTTGCAGTAAATATTCATTATGTTTTTGTGTGAAGATCATGTTTTCATGGTTTTGTTCTTTGTTCTTAATGGTTTTGTTCATTTTGTGCCCCTATGTATAAATATATACTTAAATATATACCTTCTATGTTTTGAATTTGAAGAAATCATATTGTATTTTTCCAATTAAGAAGGGGTTCGGTAAATGCGCATATGAAACTGGTGGGGTTCAGTACCTCCAACAAGGTTAAGAACCACTGCTATAGAGACAAAAAGACCATTTCAAATAAAATACAATTTTTATTAAAGAGACATATTTAAAATCATTTACAAAATGGAGTTTGGTAAAAAAAAAATCCACAACACAGCACACAGGAGAAAGGTGCTACGTGGCTTAAAGGGGTACTCCGGTGAAAACCTTTTTTCTTTTAAATCAACTGGTGGCAGACAGTTAAACATATTTGTAAATTACTTCTATTAAAAAATCTTAATCCTCCCAGTACTTATTAGCTGCTGAATGCTACAGAGGAAATTCCTTTCTTTTTGGAACACTGATGACATCACGAGCACAGTGCTCTCTGCTGACATCTCTGTCCATTTTAGCAACCGTGCATAGCAGATGTATGCTAAGGGCAGCATGGTGGCTCAGTGGTTAGCACTGCTGCCTTGCAGTGCTGGGGCCTTGGGTTCAAATCCCACTAAGAACAACAATAAATAAATAAAGACTTATTATTATTATTATAATAACATCAGCAGAGAGCACTGTGCTCATGATGTCATCAGAGAGCATTCCAAAAAGAAAATAATTTCCTCTGTATTCAGCAGCTAATAAGTACAGGAAGGATTAAGATTTTTTAATAGAAGTAATTTACAAATCTGTTTAACTTTCCGGAGACAGTTGATTTCAAAGAAAAAAGGTTTTCACCGGAGTACCCCTTTAACTAATATAAGCTGGTGGGGATAGTCAATGCTGTTGGTGCCCAGCCTATGGCTATATCAAAGCTCTATGGGTGTGATGAGTTTATCACCACATTATGCAATCCCCATTCTGAACTCACATAAAAGCAGAGATATCTAAATCAAATATATTTGTCCCAATGACATCAATACCAACACTTACCCATCATAAATAATGACACCGCACTCCTCTGACCTTGATGCAGGTTTCAAGAGGCCTCTTGAGAGAGAACCGAAACGTGCGTCGAGGTCGGAGAGAAGTGGAGGATAGGGCTTTGTGTGTCCACTCGGTTTCTTCCGCACCAGACCCCCTTCTCCGTGCCTTTATGGACCTTGCTGTGTGCACTGGAGCAGAAAAGGGCCAAACCCAAACTGTTCCCACAATGTTGGAAGCTACTATTGTTCAATTTGGTATACTGAAGTATTAAGATTTCCCGAAATGAGAGGCCTGTGTTGACCCCTGAGAAACAACCCCATAGCATTATCCTTTCTCCACCAAACTTTACAGCTGGCACAATGTAGTCAGGCAGGTAACGTTCTCCTGGCATTCACCAAACCCAGACGCATCCATCACACACCACATAGAGAAGTGTGATCCATCACTCCACACAAGACACGTTTCCTCTGCTCCAGCGTTACACCACTCCATTTGGTGCTTGGCATTGCCCTCGGTGATGTAAGGCTGGCATTTAGCTGCTTTGCTATGCTAAACCCATGCCATAAAGCTCCTGATGGGCACAGTTTTTGAGCTCATTTTGATGCCAGATGAGGTTTGGTTTCTGCAGTTATGGAGTCAGCAGAGCGTTTGTGACTTTTCTACACTATTCTGTCAGCGCTCCATGATCTCACGCTGTAACTTTACGTGGTCTCCACTTCGTGGCTGAGTCGCTGTGGTTCCTAATTGCTTCAACTTCTCAGTAATATCAGTCACAGCTGATGGTGGAAGATGTATGAGGGAAGAAGTATAGGACCTGTCTGGTTGCAGTGGTGGTTCCTATTACATAACTGCTTTGGTATCATTGAGCTCTATAGCAGGGGTTCTCAACCGGTGGTACGCCTACCCCTAGGGGTATGCCACAGGCTGTGCGGGGGTACGCAATGCGCTGACAAATACCAGCCATGCATTAGCCATTATTTGTCAGCACATTGCGGGGAATGTAAAGTATCGCGGCTGCAGCTCCGGTTGCGTCTGCTTTACGAGAGCTGCATGGTTGCTGGGGAGACGTGTGACGTCCCCTGACGTCACGTGAAGGTGCCGCAATGCGCAGGAGGACATCACCCTTCTGTGCAGCGCCGAACGGGAGAAATAATGGCACAAGGGCATTAAGATGAAGGGGGAGAGAGGGACAATGGCAAAAGGGGATCAGAGGGAGGGGGGGAATTATGGCACAGGGGGGATTTTTTTCGTGAGTGTCTTTGTTTCTCAATGGTTGAATGTAATATTTCGGCAGGACCCTGCATTCCATTATGCTTGTGCTGTCTTTCGCCTTGTTTCTTTAGTGAGTCCACTTCATGGAGGGATCTGTCTGTTGTCTATGGAGCCAACTCAGGTTCACGTGACACATGTGAGGTCACGGTTTGAGGTCTCGTTTGACATTGAATGTCCAGAAAGATGGTGAACACTTGGGGTCCTAAGCCTCTTGTTCTTTCAGGAACAGTCTTCGCCAGATTCTGCAGCTGAGACGCTGATAAAACATTTTTTAGTTACATCTTTTGGCCGGGGGAGTAGGATTCCCTGTGAGTCATGCAAACACGAAACTGGACCGCGGTCAGAGATCTGTCTGCAACTTAGAAGGAAACAGCTGACATTGTTGTGTGATATACCTGTTACCCGGCGCGATGAAGTGGAAAACGCCATTAGTCATGGGACGGTCGTGCTAATGTTTTTATTTATGCCTTTTTGGAATACTAAATCACATTCTGCATAATAAAGGAAGAATAAAAAACCATACCCAAATGCCTAAAAAACTGATTAGTATTATAAAGGTTATCTGTTTTAGAAAACCTATTGCCAGATACCCTACAAGGGTATAGGGTAGGATGGCATCAAAGAGTGTCTCTTGCTTTGAAGGACCCAACACATTCATGCCTTAAAGGGGTACTCCGCCCCTAGACATCTTGTCCCCTACCCAAAGGATAGGGGATAACATGTCTGATTGGGGGGGGGGGGGGGGCGCCGCTGGGGACCCCCACGACCTCGGCTGCAGCACCCTTGACATCCGGTGCACGGAGCAAACATCCGGATGACTGGTGATGCGGAGCGGAGGCTTGTGGCGTCACGGTTACGCCCCGCTCGTGACGTCATGGCCATGCCCCCTCAATGCAAGTCTCTGGGAGGGGGCGCCCCCCCTTCCATAGACTTGCATTGAGGGGGCGTGGCCGAGACATCACAAGTGGGGCACGGCTGTGACGTCACAAGTCTCCAGCGATGCACCCGACGCTCTAAACGAATGCCGGGTGCAGCAGGGAGATCGCGAGGGTCCCGCCGCTGGATAGGGGATAAGATGTTAGGGGGGGGAATACCCCTTTAAACATACAGATGATTGATTTCAGTGGCCACAGTGTAATGCCTCATTTCTCCTGTGGAGGCACTGTAGAAGAATTAAAAGTTTGGGAAATTCTCTTTCACCGTAAAGCTAATTGCTGGCGGACTCTGGAATTGGACATTTTGAGGCATTGTTTCCCAGCCAGTGTGCCTTTAGCTGTTGCAAAACTACAACTCCCAGGATGTCCAGACAACCTTTGGCTGCAGCCAAGTCCCATTGATTTCAGTGGGATTCTGCTGCACTGTTCACATGGCAGAATTTCCATGCCAGATGTTTCTTGCGCTGAAATTCAGATTCTGGTGTTCGCAGAGAGAATAGTCATGTCTGTTATTTTTTTGCATTGCTGTCTATGAGACGGCGCATTTCCGAGCGGTCCTAGCACTTGCATGTTCTGCTGGTGCTCCAATGTCGGTGGAATGTCTGCTCGAAAATTTTCTTAGGCTATGTTCACATGGCAATGTCCGCATGGAAAATCTCTGTGCGAACATTGCCCCTGAATGCAGAATGCCGGCATAACATGCCGACGCTAGGTCCACTCGGAAATGCGCCGTCTCATAGATGGCAATGTATTCTGTGCATAGTCCACAGAAAGAATAGAAATGTCAGCACAATAGACACCAGAATTTGAATTTCCGCGCCAAGTGTGAACAGTGCAGCAGAATCCCATTGAAATCAATGGGACTCTGCTGCGGAATTCTGCCGTGTGAACATAGCCTCAGTGATGTTCCTTGTCACCAAACATTACGAGACCAGGAAGTACAGGACCTGTTTGCTTACCACCCTCGGTTATAGTCATAGAGACGGGCACTGTGACTCTTTGCCCGTTTCCTGGTGGTTTATTTGTCATAGGTTCAACTTAAACTGGGCAACCGTAACCTGTCTGCAAAGGTCCCGTAGCCCCCTAGTACTGTGTTTCTTAATGTTTCCAAGTCAAGTACCCCATACTCAAAAATATAACATATAAGTACCTTGTGTACGTACGTGGTTTCTCCTCTTTGCCCATATTCACTCTGTGCAGTTTTCTAGATCTACAACCATCTTAGGTCTAGGCTGATTGTCCCCAAAGATTTATGCCCTGGAATCTCTCCACAGCCGACACAACACAGATAGCTGCAATAGACTATGTCATAGACAAAGAATAGCACAAACCACACTATTTCATAAAAGTTCAATTTATTATAGAAGGGGGAAGCCGGGAGGGCAATACCCCATGGTCAGGCCAGACAGAGGGGGTGTGGCTTGCACTTTGAAGTCCTGGAGTAAAAAATTACATGCTTCTGGATTAAAATAATAACATGGTCCTGGCTAAAATAATAATAATATTAAATAAATAAAAAAATGTAAAAAGCCATACTTACCTAGCCTGGCTTCCCCACAGCTCCCGTTTGGCTTTATCTGGCCCCTTGTCTTCCTGCTTCCTAAACAAGTGTTCGGTGCAGGACCTGCCAATAACTGGCTGAGACACCGCTGTGGCCAGTGACTGGCTGAGTGAGCAGGTCCTGCAGCAAGCAGAAAGAAGACTGAAGATTAGGGGACCAGACGGAGCTGAGCTGGAGCTGTGGTGGACCAGCGGGAGACCAGGGCTAGGTCAGTATGGCTTTTTTTTTTCTTACAATTTTTTTTTTTACAAGGTCCAGCACATTGTACATTTTTATGCTGGCACCGAAATACCACTTTAGGTGAGTATAATAAATAGACATTTAATAAAAAGTATGGATTGTGCTACTCCAAGTCAATGAAAAGTATGGATTGTGCTGCTTTGTGTCTGTGATGCAAAACTACAACTCCCAGCATGCCTAGACAGCCTTGGCACGCTGGAAGTTGTAGTTTTGCAACATCTGGAGGTCCACAGTTTGAAGACCACTGCTACCTCCGAGGACACATGGTAAGTATCCACTGAGGTAGACGTACCATAGACGTTAGCCCTTGGCATACTTAGATAGCTGCCCATCTTCTAATAGGGTCTTCCAGTGTCACTTTGCCCCTTCTGTGTCCCTCTCCGTCTCGACTCTAAATTCTTGTGCCCTTTCCCGTATTATATCTGAGGATTTTGCAGCCGTTTCTGCACATTGCTCTGGTTAAATATGTTGGACTTTCTTGGCGTGGAGCAGCTTCCCCTTTGATTTGAAGCCAGTTGGACCCGATGCCGACTCTGCCTCATCTCACTCTCTCCATGTCTCGAGAAATCTTTCCAATTCTTATTACTTTTGAACTCTAGGATATTTTGGTCCTGGAAACCTGTCATTCAAAAGGAGCCTCGAGCCTCCCACCTCAAGCAGACCCATGTGCACTCATGCGTGGAGATGATCCTACAATTATGTCTGCTCAAGTTTAAGTCTATTTAATGATGCCGGCTCTTCCTTGGAAGTTACCCGTCTCAGTGAAGCTTCTACAGAAACATTCCAGCTACAGTGAACTTCTATTGAGCAAAAGCTGAAGTAATAATGACCCCCCCCCCAATAATCCCCTTTACGTCTTAATACTGTATTTTTTTTATTCTAAAAAAAAACGTACCGATGACCTCATTGGTTTATGTTTTTAATAGACATTAGGATAGTAATAGGAAGAGTAATGGAATCATGTGTTGTTATTTATAATGAAATCACTGATGTTCTCCATCTATACGTGTTTTCTAGATGGTAATAACCTAGGTTTTTTTATTCTGTTACTAGCTGAGTTTCCAGCATTGCCCGGTCCTCATATCTTGTCCCAATATCCTGTCCTCATCTTGTCTTCATATCACGTCCTTATATGGTGTCCTCATATCCCAACCTCAAATCCCGACATCATATCCTGTCCTCATATCCCGTCCTCATATGTCATCCTCCTATCCTGTCCTCATATCCCGTCTTCATATCCCGTCCTCATATCCCGTCCTCATATGTCATCCTCCTATCCTGTCCTCATATCCCGTCTTCATATCCCGTCTTCATATCCCGTCCTCATATCCTGTCCTCATATCCTGTCCTCATATCCAGTCCTCATATCCAGTCCTCATATCCTGTCCTCATATCCTGTCCTCATATCCTGTCCTCATATCCAGTCCTCATATCCAGTCCTCATATCCAGTCCTCATATCCTGTCCTCATATCCTGTCCTCATATCCCATGCTAATATCCTGTCCTCATATCCCGTACTCATATCTCTTTCCTCCTATCCCGACCTCATATCCGTCCTCATATCCCATCCTCATATTCGTTCTCATATCCCGTCCTCATATTTTGACCTCGTATCCGTCCTCATAGCCCAATCTCATATATCATCCTCATATCCCATCCCCATATCCCTACCTCATATCCCAACCTCACAACAAGAATATGAAAACAAGCGCTACTGTGTGGGGTATGAGCAAATCAATGAGTATTAGAAATGTATGGTGTTGCCCAAAGTTGGGTATTCAAACGGACGAAGGTCAGCAGACCGAAACACGTGTAGGGGTGGCGGCATCCTGGGACTTGCAGTACTTTCTCTATATTACTGCGGTATGTATATGTTATTTATTTGTCACTATATGATTAATGCTTAGGCCTTATCCTGTTTGCACTTGCACTTTAACTGGAATTGCCAGCATATGTATCTACTGTACCCCCTTGCCTCAGTAATTGTATACATAAATTTAATGAGATTTAGCAGTATTTGCACATTTATTGCCATTGTCCCAGGTATGCCGCCTGTCTGTGCCGTATTCCTCCTTTTTAACATATTGCACTATGTTTTTAATAATATCATTAAATAAAGTTTATATTCTATATTTCACTTATAATTTCTGAGTAGCTCCTTTTTTATTTGGGTTCATCATATCCCAACCTCATATACTGTCCTCATATCCCAACTTCATATCCCATCCTCATATCTCATCCTCATATCCCGTCCTCATATCCTGTCCTCATATTCCGTCCTCATATCTTTCCTCCTATCCCGACCTCATATCCGTTCTCATATCCCTTCCTCATATCCCGTCCTCATATCCGTTCTCATATCCCGTCCTCATATTTTGACCTCATATCCCATCCCCATATCCCGACCTCATCTTCCGTTCTCATATCCCTACCTCATATCCTGTCCTCATATCCCAACCTCATATCTCGTCTTCATATCCCGTCCTCATATTTCGTCTTCATATCCCGTCCTTATATCCTTTCTTCATATCCAATGTTCAAAATTGTGATGAAAAGATTGTAGGCTGAAAATAGAAGTGTGTGTGTTGTTTGCACACCGTTCCAATGCACAATAAAGTGCCAAAATAGAAGGACATGTGGCTTGTGGGAGGGGGTGTGGCTTGTGGGAGGGGGTGTGGCTTGCACATTCACCCGAAGATGCAGACCAGAGCTAGTGTAGCTTGTGATTAATGGGGGCAGCGCTGATCAGCTGATTGAAGGGGTCATGTCTCCTTTATTATTAACTAGACACGGCGCCATACTTTTAGTAGTGGCTGTGCATGGTATTGCAGCTGAGTCTCATCTACTCTGAGCTGCAATACCAGACACAGCCAGAAGAATGCCGCCATGCCTATTAACCAATAATGGGTAGGCGACCTCTCCAGTCAGCTGATCGCACAGGTGCCTTGAGTCAGATTTCCACCAATCTCATGTCGATGGCCTTCACTTTTGTAAAGTATGAGAACCCCTATGATGAATCTCATGCTTGAGATCATTGGGGTTCCCAGCTCACAGATTCCTACCAACTGAGAACCAGTATTATCAGCCAAATCCGTATTCTCAGTCACCATTATCACCCAAATCTCAATAGTAACTAGTGATTGGCCCCTCCTTGTGCCCACCATTCTTCATTGCCTCAAGGTCTGAATGTTGACTTTTGGTAATCGTAACCAAGCAAGGGCGTTGCTGCTTGGAACAGCGCTGTCTCGTGCACAGGTCAGTCCTTTACAAAGGTCCCAAAAGTATGGTAAAACTTTTTTTTGTTTTAAAACAAATTTACAGGCAGAGTTGGGGGCCAATGCATAGTTCTTTTGGGACCCTTGTGCTGGACTGATGTAAAGGAGCAGGACCCAGCCTTGTTGTCGTACGGCCTGTACATGTGGACTGATATTCTGACATCATCCTGCTGGTACAGTCATGCTCCATCAAAAGGAGAAGACATCCTGGTTCTTTGGCTGTACAACAGCTCCAAAATCATAAAACTTACAACTGAGGCATTTCACATTTGGCAGGAGTATTTGTTTTTTTGACAAAAACAATGTTTCTAATTTCAAAAGGTTTTCTGGGAATATACATTATTGGCCTACCCATAAAATAGACCCCTGGGACCCCACTGAATAAAAGAATAAAGGCTCCTGCCAATGTTTTCCCAGGTACAGCGACTCGACCGATAATACAGTGATCCCTCAACTTACAATGGCTTCAACATACAATAGTTTCAACATACAATGGTCTTTTCTGGACCATTGTAAGTTGAAACCAGACTCAACATACAATGCCGTGGACAGTCCAGATCTGTGAAACGCGTCAATGGCTGGAAGATCTGACCAATCAGAATGGGCAATTTACTGGTAAAACACCTGTATTACTGAAGTGTATGCACTGCCTGGTGTCTGGTAGCGCCCCCTACAGTACAGGGAGGTATTACATGTTCTGTACTCTTTACCTGTTCCAGGTTAGCTGCTCCTTTGGACACCAGGTGAGGGCGGCTCCATGTTACTTTTTTAGGACACTGTGTACTGTACAGGACCCTGAAGAAGCTCCTGTCCTCTACATAGACCAGTGTTTCCCAAGCAGGGTGCCCCCAGCTGTTGCAAAACTACAACTCCCAGCATGCCCGGACAGCCGGGAGTTGTAGTTTTGCAACAGCTGGAGGCTCCCTGCTTGAGAAACACTGACATAGACAGTGATTACAGCTCCCAGCAGATCTTTCTTACTTTTATATGTAAGGATTTGCTTTATCTATATTAGTTATCTACTTATTTTTCTTTAACTCTCACTTTTTCCTATTTTTGGATGACATTTTGGGGGCTTCAGAACAGATTACCAGGTTTCCATAGAGTTCTGGTCTCAACATACAATGGTTTCAACATACAATGGTCGTCCCGGAACCAATTAATATTGTAACTTGAGGGACCACTGTATATGCATTTGTTTTTGATGCTGCTGCTCATCCCCAATCCAGTGGGGACAGATTGTCCCGATCACGTATTGATGGCCTGTGGCTAGAAAGTTAAACATATTTGTAAATTACTTCTATTAAAAAATCTTAATCCTTCCTGTACTTATTAGCTGCTGAATACTACAGGGGAAATTCTTTTCTTTTTGGAATGCTCCCTGATGACATCACGAGCACAGTTCTCTCTGCTGACGTTATTATAATAATAATAACGCTTTATTTATTGTTGTCCTTAGTGGGATTTGAACCCAAGTCCCCAGCACTGCAAGGCAGCAGTGCTAACCACTGAGCCACCATGCTGCCCTTAGCATACATCTGCTATGCACGGTTGCTAAAATGGACAGAGATGTCAGCAGAGAGCACTGTGCTCGTGATGTCATCAGTGTTCCAAAAAGAAAGGAATTTCCTCTGTAGCATTCAGCAGCTAATAAGTACTGGAAAGATTTTTTTAATAGAAGTAATTTACAAATATGTTTAACTTTCTGCCACCAGTTGATTTAAAAGAAAAAAGGTTTTCACCGGAGTACCCCTTTAACTATACTCACCCTCCCCATCCTCTGATGGCATCCGTCCCTGTTGCTCTCTACTTCTTCCTGCTTCTGATGACGTGCCCACTCAGCAGAAAGGGCTCTCTAAGCCAATCACTGGCCGTAGCAGTGACCCACCTCAGCCGGTCTCTGCACAAATGGGATGTCATAGGAAGAAGTGGAGAGCACTGCAGACTGGGTGTCATCCAAACAGCAGCAGCAGGGGATTGGGGCAGGTGAGTACTGGATATTTTTTATTTCTGTTCACGGACAAACCCATTTAAGCCTGAAGATTCCTTGGGACCCATATAAAAGAGCCTGCCTCGTTCCTTGGGACCCAAATAATACATCACTCTCTTGATTTCTACCCATATATCTTTTATCAAACCGACAGGTCAAAAACGGGACACTCAGCAGGATCGACCACATTGTCTGGATCCACACTATTGAATTTAGAATTGGCCATGGATCACTGCATAAAGTTGGCCCCACTTGCAGTTCTCTCACTGCTGATACAGGAAAATTGATTTGATTCACCAATGTTTGGGGCATCTGCTAGACAGATGTTTATTACTGATCACATTACAGCCACTCATGTGCAGGGCATAACCGGAAAGCTATTTTCTTAAGTCTTTGGACCAAGTAGCAACGCAATAGACTTTATGACGGGACTACCCAGCGTGCATATGTATGAGAGAGTAGGGATTTGTAGCCGTCAGCCGATTGAACATTCTGTAAGGTATATAGAGTCTTTGGGTTGGTGGTGTTACGGGGTCTTGTTTGGACAACTATATCCTGATTTATGGGTCTTTCTCATTGGGGATCCCGACATTAAAGGGGTACTCCACTGGCCAGCGTTCATTTAGGTCGGAACGTAGCGCGCGCTGCGGGGTTGGCCACGCCCCCTTGTGATGTCACACCACTCCCCCTCAATGCAAGTCTTTGGGAGGGGGCGTGGCTGCTGCCACGCCCCCTCCCATAGACTTGCATTGAGGGGGAGTGGCGTGACATCACAAGGGGACATTGCCGACCCCGCATCACGCACACAGCGTTCCGACCCAAATGAATGCTGGAAAGTGGAGTACCCCTTTAAGAAAAGCTTTTCAATGGGCCATATGCGTAATGCATAGTTGAGTTTCTTCCTCTAAAGACAGAGGTGCATTACCCCTCGATTACATCTATTACGGTCGTAATGTTTACCATGAAAGAGTCAAGTGGCCTCCATACAAATTTAGATGGTCAACTGATCCCACTGACAATTGTATGGCTAGCTTTTTTTGGAGATTATTTATATATATATATATATATATATATATATATATATATATATATATAAATAAATAGGTGTCCATGAGATAATGTGATCCAGGGCGTGCTCTCCACGCCAGATTTTTGGCAGTGAAATTTCCACTGCGGAATATCCGCCACAGACCCCATTTACTTTAAAGGCTCTTTAAATGTTCACATGCCCAAATTTCCGTGGGGAATTCCACGTGGAGATTCCGCAGCAGCAGAGTCCCATTGTTTTCAATGGGATACTGCTGGGCTGTGCACATAGAAGCATTTCCGCGGCACGGAAATTCCAATTCTGGAGACAGCGGGAAGAATAAACATATCTACTCTTTCTGTGGACTTCACCCGGAATGTATTGCCGTCTGTGAGACAGCGCGGAGATTTCCCGGTGTGAACATAGCCTAAATGTTCGCATGGAATTTCTCCTGGTCAATATTCCATATTGTTCATGAGCCCAAAGAGTTTCAAGTACAAGTTATAAGCCTCTTAGTGCAAGCAGTGCCTGTGTCTGTTCACTGACAGCATAGTTGATAATTTTTACTCATATTTATGATCGGGACCTATAAAAAAAAATTAGGGAATTTTATTGACTCTTTTGGGTTTTCCAAGTTTGAGTAAACCTTTTGTGTTACCCACAGCAGAAATCCTCCACCTCAGGCTTTTCACACAGTGTATTTTTGGTCATATTTATAGCCGCAAAATTTCATACAGTTTCATACATTCTGTGTTATTTTATACAGTTTTATACATTCTGTGTTATTTTATACAGTTTTATACATTCTGTATTATTTCCTACAGTTTCATACATTAAGTATTATTTCATACAGTTTCATACATTCTATATTATTTCATACAGTTCATACATTCTGTATTATTTCATACAGTTTTTTACATACGGTATTATTTCATACAGTTTCATACATTCTATATTATTTCATACAGTTCATACATTCTGTATTATTTCATAGTTTTATACATACGGTATTATTTCATACAGTTTCATACATTCTATATTATTTCATACAGTTCATACATTCTGTATTTTATAGTTTTATACATACTGTATTATTTCATACAGTTTTTTACATTATGTATTATTTCTTACAGCTTCATACATACTGTATTCTTTCATTTAGCTTCATACATTTTTTATTATTTCATACAGTTTTATGCATACAGTATTATTTCATACAGTTCATACATACTGTATTCTTTCATTTAGGTTCATACATTCTGTATTTCATACAGTTTTATACATACGGTATTATTTCATACAGTTTTATACCTCGGTTATTATTTCATACAGTTTCATACATACTATATTATTTAATTTAGCTTCATACATTCTTTATTATTACAGTTTTATACATACAGTATTATTTCATACAGTTTTATACATACAGTATTATTTCATACAGTTTCATACATACTGTATTATTTCATACAGTTTTATACATACGGTATTATTTCATACATTCTGTATTATTTCATACAGTTTCATACATTCTGTATTATTTCATACAGTTTTATACATACGGTATTATTTCATACATTCTGTATTATTTCATACAGTTTCATACATTCTGTATTATTTCATACAGTTTTATACATACGGTATTATTTCATACAGTTTTATACATACAGTATTATTTCATACAGTTTCATACATTCTGTATTATTTCATACAGTTTTATACATACGGTATTATTTCATACAGTTTTATACATACGGTATTTCATACAGTTTCATACATTCTGTATTATTTCATACAGTTTTTTCATACAATATGTGCACTATTCCATAGACTTTCCTACAACACATCATTTTACAAAAATACATTGGTAATTTTATGGATGTATTTTTTTTAAAGAAAATATGGCTCGTTTTACACTGTGTGTACACAGCCTAATACCACAGGACACTACACTACTGCTAAGACATGTTTTTGAGTGCTTATCTTCATTTTTTTGTGACTGATAAAACAGATTTCCACCTACCAGAAATAATCCTATAATAATCACGGTAATGATGAGATTATTTATGTAAATGCCGGCTATCAGCTATATCTGCAGAATTATCTGGAAACCTTTTTAGGGCTTAAAGGGAACCTGTCACTAATGGAATCAGTTATATAAGAGCAGGGGGAGCCGAGCAGGCAGATAATAGTAATCTATTGATCTCAATCTCTAATTATCCTGGCTATAGGGATGTGTTCACACGTTCAGGTTTTTTAAGAAGATTTCCATAAAAAAGTTATCCCCTATGCACAAGATAGAGGATAAGTAACTGATCGCGGGGGTCCGATCGCTGGGACCCCCAGCAATCTCCTGAACGTGCCCTGGCGCTCAGTGAGGAGCACATGCTGCAGGTGCCATGTGCTCCATTCATTTCTATGGGAGCGTTGAAAGTTATTGAAAGAGCTTTATTCGTCATTCAGCACAAAGCATGACAGTACAATATACAGCACTCGTTCCCTATACACCGTACCACATGCTGCACTAACACTCCTCGTTCCCTATACACCGTACCACATGCTACACTAACACTCCTCGTTCCCTATACACCGTACCACATGCTACACTAACACTCCGCTCCATTACTCGATATCGAACAAAACAAAGTCGAAAAACAACAACATATTACAGTCTGTGATCAGGGAGGGGCGTGGGAACAATGGGGGTGGGAGTTGAGAGCGTCGAAAAGACCCAAGAACAGCACTACTGTAGACGACACACACTCCTCACTGAGAGAGCCGGGTCCCGCCCTGGAGATCATGGGGGGGACAGCTACTTATCCTCTATGGATAGGGGATAAGTTCATTTTCGCTGGAGTTATCTGTTAATTGCAATTATTGAATGCAAAGCTAGGAACAGATCTGTCTCTTCTCGAATATGAAGCGAGTGCAGGAGCTGTGCTCGCTTCATACACTGCGGGTCTAATAGCAGCCGGCGAGCTCTTCTCAGCTGCTCCAGGGCCGCTCTGGGGATCTTCTTGGCAGACCATACAAACAGATTGCCGATATCACTGATCAGTACTATGCCTCTGCATTCTAAAGATTGCTACAAATCTGTAGAGGCTTAAAAAAAAAAGTGAAAATAAAGTTTAAAAAAAAAGTTTTAGTAAATGTAAATAAGCCCCTCCCCCCAAAAAATTTAAATCATCCCCTTTTCCCATTATACACCAAAAAAGGAAACATATTTGGTAAAGCCGTGTGCAAAAATGTCCCAGTTGTTAAAATATAATGGTAATGATGCCATATGGTGACCGGAATTGTTGATTTTTAGTCACATCACATAAAAGGAATCAAAAGTGAACAAAACGTCACATATACGCAGAAGTGGTCCAATCAAAACTGCAGATCACAGCGCAAAAAAAAGGAGCCCTCACATACAGCAGCGTGTACAGAAAAATTAGAAAGTTATAGAAAATATAGTGTGGGAATAGGGCAATTTTAAACATGCTTATTTTGTAGACCAAAGTTTAAGGATTTTTAAAAGCAGTACAACAATAGAAAAGCATGTAAACATGGGTATGGTTTTATTTGTATTGACCCACATATAAAGAGAACGTTGCGTTAAAACAAAACCCCCTCTTTATAATAATATTTTTTGGGGATGTGCCATACATTTTATGGTAAAATGAAAGGTGTCATAACAAAGTACAATTGGTCATGCAAAAAAAATAAAAAATTATTATAAATTTGGTATCGCTGTAATCGTACTGACACAGACAATAAAACTATAAATGGTGCCCTAAAATGGTACTCTTACATTCTGCAGTGTGCAGCAGAAACCCATTGAAATCAATGGGACTCTGCTGCAGCAGAGTGTCCGTGCGGAATATTTCTGCAGAATTCCACACAGACATTGCGTCATTTGAACTTTTTGTATGCCTTTGTATAAAAATAAAGCATACTCACATGCCCTGATCCCCCCACGGCTGCTCAGATGGCTCCCCACTGCTCTCCCCCCCTTCTTCTTCTGATGACATGCCGACCCTACAAAAACTGCCTGCTCAGCCAATCACTGACCACGGCGGGCTCATACCAGGACAAGGAGAAGTTTCATATACACCAGCTAAGGTCATCATTGCGGATCTGGCCTTTCTAACCCTCAGAAAGCATCTGGGGAAGCAGCAGATTTTATACACCCCATGAACACTCAGGGTCTATTCACATGGCAGAATTTCCGCTTGCGGAATTACGCCTCAAATTAAAGCCTATAAACTTCTATGGGATTCCGCACTCCCATTCACACTTTTGAATTTCCGCTTGTGGAATTCCGCAAGCAGAAATTCAGAAGTGTGAATTGGAGTGCAGAATGCCATAGAAGTCTATGGGCATTAAAGGGATTATCCACCATAAGGTGATTTTAGTACTTACCTGCCAGACAGTAATGGACATGCTTAGGAAGGATCTGCGCTTGTCTTGGGGCTAAATGGCTATGTTGTGAGATTACCATAACGCTGGGGCTAACTTTCTGTGAACTGGTATTTCCTGTTTTCAGTTTTCTTTGCCTACAAATCCCATGATTCAATTTTCCTCCCTCCCACACATCAGCCACCCCACCCATTGAAACATAAATGAGCTGCATCCATTCAAAAGACCTGTGGTTTTCAATAGGGGTGCCTGCAGCTGTTGCATTAGTTGCAGATTGATCTCTCTCCCACCAAGCGATCGCTCCACCCACTGAAGCAGACAGGCTCCCTGTCATCAGCTGACTAGTGATGTCAGGTCTCGGCCAACTTGTAACCTAGGAAAAATCTGAGACAACAGTCATTTTGTATGCTGCTAAAAATAAATATTGAGGGGAAAATCACAGAAGAATTGTGAGAAAACAGTCACACACAGGTACAGACACTATATTATGAACTACACTAACTTTACATAGTGAAATAAAAAAAAATTCTGGAATACCCCTTTAATTTCCGGGTGGGAGCTCTATCTTTAACATATATCATGAGATAAGCTCCTGAGGGGAGATTTATCAAAATCTGTGTAGAGGAAGAGTGGTGCAGTTGCCCATAGCAACCAATCAGATCTCTTCTTTCATTTTTCACAGGCCTCTTTAAAAATGAAAGAAGCGATCTGATTGGTTGCTATGGGCAACTGCACCACTCTTCCTCTACACAGGTTTTGATAAATCTCCCCCTGGTGTATATGTTAAAGGGGTACTTCGGCATTTACAAACTTATCCCCTATTCACAGCATAGGAGGATAAGTGTCTGATTGCAGGGGGTCCCAAAGAACGGGGTCCCTGCTGTATGGCGCACAGGGAAGGCGCCCTCTATGGGAAGGCCGGAGATACACAAGCACTTTACTTGGGTACCTTCTGCACCTTTATAGTGAATGCGTGGAGCGTAGAATCGGGGCCCCATTCTGGAGATCACCCGGGGTCCCAGAAGTCCGACCCCCTACAATCCGATCCTGCGGAAAAAGGATACTTTTTTTTTTTTAAACACTGGAGTACTCCTTTAAATGATTTCCTAGAGCTCCCATTTATCTGTTAGAAGCTTAGGGGGAGATTTATCAAAACCTGTGCAGGGGGACAGTCGATCAGTTGCCCATAGCAACCAATCAGATCGCTTCTTTAATTTTTCAGTGGCCTTTCTAGAATTTAAAGAAGCGATCTGATTGGTTGCTATGGGCAACTGGTCGACTTTTTCCTCTGCACAGGTTTTAATAAATTTCCCCCTTAGGCTACGTCAGTGTTTCCCAATCAGGGTGCCTCCAGCTGTTGCAAAACTACAACTCCCAGCATGCCCGGACAGCCGTTGGCTGTCCGGGCATGCTGGGAGTTGTAGTTTTGCAACAGCTGGAGGCACCCTGGTTGGGAAACACTGGGCTTTGTTCACATAACAGAATGTCCGTGTGCAATTCTGCATAAATATTCTGCACACACATTCCGCTGCAGCCGAGTCCCATTGGTTTGAATGGGATTCTGCTGCACTGTTCTGCCCGGCAGAATTTCCGCAGAAACATCTGGCGTGGAAATTCTGCCGTGTGAACAGTGCAGCAGAATCCCATTCAAACCAATGGGAATGTGTGCACGGAAATTCTGATTCCGGTGTCTATTCTTTATGCGGAGTCCGCAAGTCCGAGCGGTCCTAGCGCCTGCCGGTTGGTCAGATGTGCAGAATGTCCGCACCTGTTTTTCGGGTCCAGATGTTATGGGGTCATATTAGATTTCTTGTCTAATACTTATGTTCTCGGGGAGATAAGTCATCACCAGAGGAGTCCGGTATCGTCTTTTTTCCCTTTCCCCATTGAGAACACGTGCATGCTCGGTCCAGCCAGGTGTGCACGTATATGAGAACAGGAGAGATAACTTTCAAATAAACAGATGTCTGGCTCTCAGATCCGGTACATAGAAACGGAGGACCAGCTCTGTGATGTTCACATGACCTTATAGGGATAATGCGTTCAGGTTGTCATGGGGGGGGGGGGGGGGGGGGCGACAAACTATTTAAAACCCTGTTCGCACTTGGTGGAAGAGATGCTGCACAAAGCCCCCATTTAGTTTATATTTTATGGTGAAATTATTTGAATCCAAGGATCTAATAATCCAGAAAGTCTGATAGTTCAGGGCTAGACCAGAAGTGATACAAATTAGGGAACTAATCTAAATAAATATATAAATATAAATAAAAACAGATTATATGTGAGCATTTCCTAATTGCATTTCATTAACATTTCACTATAAAAGTCTGATAAACTAGAATACCTTATAAATCAGGTCCCATAGATGCCAGATAAGGGTGCTTTTGCTGTTGCAAAACTACAACCCCCAGCATGCCCAGATAGCCAAAAGAGTTGTAGTTTTGCAACAGCTGGAGGCACACTGGTTGGGAAACACTGACCTAAACTGTGGGGTTTAGTGCAACCTTTCCCTTGGAGCAGTGTGTCCCAACGAGGGTGCCTCCAGCTGTTGCACAACTACAACTCCCAGCATACCCGGACAGACAAAGGCTGCCGGGCATGCTGGGAGTTGTAGTTTTGCAACAGCTGGAGGCACCATGCTTGGAAAACACTGGCCTAAACTGTGGGATATAGTGGCAACCTTCCATTGGAGCAGTGGGTCCCAAACAGGGTGCCTCCAGCTGTTGCAAAACTACAACTCCCAGCATGCCCAGACAGCCAAAGGCTGTCTGGGCATGCTGGGAGTTGTAGTTTTGCAACAGCTGGAGGCACCCTGCTTGGAAAACACTGGCCTAAACTGTGGATTATAGTGCAACCTTTCATTGGAGCAGCGATTCCCAAACAGGGTGCCTCCAGCTGTTGCAAAACTACAACTCCCAGCATGCCCAAACATCCTTTGCCAATGTATTACTTTGTATGCCTGGGCAATGTGTTACTTTGTATGCTTGTACAAGTGTTTCCCAAGCAGGTTGCCTCCAGATGTTCAAAAACTACAACTCCCAGCATGCCCGGACAGCCTTTGGCATGCTGGGAGTTGTAATTTTGCAACCACTGGAGGCAACCTGGTTGGGAAGCACTGTGCCATATGAAGTGAAACCTACTTTACAGTACTAGGCTAGTATTTGTATAGCATGCTGGGAGTTGTAGTTTTGCAACAGCTGGAGGCACCCTTCTTGGGAAACACCAGCCTATACTGTGAGATATAGTGCAACCTTCCATTGGAGCAGTGTGTCCCAACCAGGGTGCCTCCAGCTGTTGCAAAACTACAACTCCCAGAATGCCCGGACAGCCGAAGGCTGTCTGGGCATGCTGGGAGTTGTAGTTTTGCAACAGCTGGAGGCACCCTGGTTAGGAAACACTGTGCCAGATGAAGGGAAGCCTACTTTATACTATGATCTAGATTACTATACTATATATATTAGTATATACACTATACTTTATGACTATACAGTACTATACTAGTATTTGTAGTATTATAGCATGCTGGGAATTGTAGTTTTTCAACAGCTGGAGGCACCCTGCTTGGGAAACACTGGCCTATACTGTGGAATATAGTGCAACCTTCCATTGCAGCAGTGTTTCCCAACCAGGGTGCCTCCAGCTATTGCAAAACTACAACTCTGTCAGGGCATGCTGGGAGTTGTAGTTCTGCAACAGCTGGAGGCACCCTGGTTGGGAAACACTGTGCCAGATGAAGGGAAGTCATTTTTTTTTTTTTTACAACGGTATAATAGTTATATGCTTCGGAAACCGTGCGTGAATATTAGAAACAGCATCAGCTGGAAGTGCGAGGGAAGAAGATGATTAGTTCCTATGGACGGCGGCCAAGGATCACAGAGTACATGTTGTGCGGTGCAGCGGACTGAGTTACCTGGAGCACATCACACCAGGGTAGTAACATTGCATATAACACACTGTAGCGTCGATTGATAGTTGCGTATTTTTTTATATACCGTATATACGGCGTTTTATATCGATGGCGGTCACATATGGGGAATTTACTACAGATTCACCAATAGTCAGGCTGCACCATTCTATCCCTGCACTCCCAGGCTTATCCAGCCAGACATACGGCTCCACTAACTTTCACTGCTGCTGAATACTCGTCCCCCATTGGCTGACTCTTTCCAGCCTACCGGCCTATCCAGCTTCCAGGACGCATGCCGGCCTTAATCTCTTGGAGCGTTCTTTTAACTCCTCGCTCGCTCCGAGCCCTTCGTGAGTATGGCTGGAGGATTAAAATATACATACGTATATATACATATGTTCCAGGCCTGTAATAGGATACAAAAAAAAACCAAAAAAACATATACAAGTATAATAAAAATACAGTAAAAAAAAAAAAACTAAAAAAAACGTATCAGTACGCGACTTTGCTGTAGGTGTCCGAATAAAGAAATATTGCATTTAGAGCATATTGGGAGTTGTAGTCCAGAAGGAGGTAGTGCTGGTTTATAGGGGGATTCTGCACGAATGGTATAAAAGCGCTAGTTGGGCTATAGATCATCTCTGTCGCTGATGTTTTGTAGTATTTATACTTGTATATATATCACAATACTATACTATACTATGCTATATAACTATACCATATTACTATACAATACTATACCAGAATTTATAGTATTGCTTTATTACTATACTATATTACTATACCACATTACTATATGACCATACAATACTATACTGTTTTATATTACTATACTATATTACTATACCACATTACTATATGACCATACAATACTATACTGTTTTATATTACTATACTATATTACTATACCACATTACTATATGACCATACAATACTATACTGTTTTATATTACTATACTATATTACTACACCATATTACTATATGACCATACAATACTATACTGTTTTATATTACTATACTATATTACTATACCACATTACTATATGACCATACAATACTATACTGTTTTATATTACTATACTATATTACTATACCACATTACTATATGACCATACAATACTATACTGTTTTATATTACTATACTATATTACTATACCACATTACTATATGACCATACAATACTATACTGTTTTATATTACTATACTATATTACTATATGACCATACAATACTATACTGTTTTATATTACTATACTATATTACTATACCACATTACTATATGACCATACAATACTATACTGTTTTATATTACTATACTATATTACTATACCACATTACTATATGACCATACAATACTATACTGTTTTATATTACTATACTATATTACTATACCACATTACTATATGACCATACAATACTATACTGTTTTATATTACTATACTATATTACTATATGACCATACAATACTATACTGTTTTATATTACTATACTATATTACTATATGACCATACAATACTATACTGTTTTATATTACTATACTATATTACTGTACAATACTGTACTAGTATTTGTAGTATTCCAATATTATTATACTATATTACTATACAATACTATCCTAGTATTTGTAGTATTTCTATATTACTGTACTGTATTACTATATGACTAGACAGTACTATACTATTTAATAGTTACTATACTATATTACTATATGACAATACAATACTATATTTTATATTACTATACTACATTACTTTACCATATTTCTATATTGCTATACAATACTATACTAGTATTTGTAGTATTTCTACATTACTATACCGTATTACTATATGATTATACAATACTATACTAGTATTTGTTGCATTTTTCTACTATACTATTCTTTATTACTATATCATATAACTATACTAGTATTTGTTGCATTTTTCTACTATACTATTCTTTATTACTATATCATATAACTATACTAGTATTTGAAGTATTTCTACATTACTGTACTATAATGCTATACTTTATTAATTAATATGCAATATTATACGAGTATTTGTAGTGTTTCTATATTGCTGTACTTTATCACTATACCATATTATTAAATGACTATACAATACTATACTAGTATGTGTAATATTCCTTTACATTATATAATACTATAGTAGTATTTTTAGTATTTCTATATTACTATTCTATAAGACTATACAATACTATGCTAGTATTGGTGCACTGGTGCATTAGTGACTATATAAAACACAGTGACATATACAGGGGCTGTAATGCTTGGTCCTGAGCCCCAGTGCTAAACCCCCAACATACCATGTTCTATTTTGTAATGCTATAGATATATATATATTTTTTTGTAGTAGAGGGTCCTTTGGGTCTCCCCCGCTCCTGGTGCACCTACTACCTAAGACCCTGTTGGGGGCAGGTTTGAAGTCCAAGGGTGGAGAGTGAAGATTCCTACTCACGTCTCAATTTTCTGCATGCACTTTCTGCACATAATTTTTATTATAACAAAAACCCACACAAACACAGGGAAAACATACAAACTCATTGCAGATGTTGTCTATGGTGAGATTTGAACCCAGGTCCCCAACACTGCAAGGCAATAATGCCTACCACTGAACCACCATGCATAGGGATATGACACATAGGGTTAATGGTCTCAAACCTAGTAATATTCCTGATTGCCTAGGGGTTTATATCTAATATCCCTGGTGGTCTAGGTTGGGGGAAGTGTTAAAGGGGTACTCCGGTGGAAAACATTTTTGCAAATCACCTGGTGCGGTTTCAAGTTAAACAGATTTGTAAATTACTTCTATTAAAAAATCTTAAAGGAGATCTGCAGCAAATTAACACTTATCCCCTATCCACAGGATAGGGTATAAGTGTTTGATCGCGGGGGGTCCGACCGCTGGGACCCCCCACAATCTCCGCAACGAGGCCCCGCATTGCCACTCTATGTGAGCGGCTAATGCTTGTAGCGACGACCTCTCTGAGGTCGATGGTACGTCCCCTCCGCGCCCCCTCCCCATACAGTTCTATGGAAGAGGCGGGGGGGCACGAACGCTGCCTCCCCGCCTCTCCCATAGAGATGCATGGAGGAGGTGTGTCAGCCGTAACGTCATGCCTCGGCCGGCACGCCTCCTACACGGGAGAGCCGTGGCCCTGTGCAAGAGATCGCAGGGGGTCCCAGCGTTCGGACCCCCCGCGATCAAACTCTTATCCCCTATCCTGTGGATAGGGGGATAAGTGTTAATTCACTACAGATGGCATTTAATCCTTCCAGTACTTATCAGCTGCTGTATGCTTCACAGGAAATTGTGTAGTTCTTTCAAGTCTGACTACAGTGCTCTCTGCTGACACCTCTGTCCATGTCAGAAACTGTCTGGAGCAGGAAAGGTTTGCTATGGGGATTGTCTAAGACACGTCCCCCCCTCCATGCATGAAATGCTGTGGAAGCTATTAATTTTGCCTTATCTAAAGAGACCAGGAGTGCAGCAATGTAGTAGGTGAGTCCATACAATGATTAGTTTCAGATTCCGTAGTAATTACACTGATCTATCACTTGATGCACAGGTGCAGTAATAAGACTCCCCTCTATCTTTGCAGAGTATGGTAAGTTGAGTGGAGAGAGCCGGGCCCTGTACAGGAGATTGCTGGGGGTCCCAGCAACCCTTCCTCCCTTCGTGATGAGACAATGATCCCCTATCTAGTTGTGTTCCCCAAAGTACCTCTTTAACACTGAATGTTTCTGGGGTTATTATCTCTGGTGGTTTGGTATTTAAATAGGTTCAGAATTATGATTAATTTCATATTAGAGCTTTACATTATTTTTCTGATACAGAACTCCAAATGTCCTACCTCATTCGATAGACTAAAATAATATTTGCCTGGATTGGTCATTAGAAAGGGGGGCTGACTACATACATCTATATATATAAAAAAAAAAATATGTATATATATATATATATATATATATATATATATATATATATATATATATATATATATGTAATGTGTGTGTGTGTGTGTGTGTGTAGTCAGCCCCCCTTTCTAATGACCAATCCAGGCAAATGTAAATATATATATATATATATATATATATATATATATATTTTTTTTACAATGCTCACTTCAATCCATATATATATATATAAATATATATATATATATATATATATATATATATATATATATATATATATATAGTAAGCCCCTCTTTCTAATGACCAATCCAGGCAAATATATATATATATATATATATATATATATATATATATATATATACAATTTTCTTTTTACAATGCTCATTTCAAACAATATGCAAGGAGCTCCCCCTAGTGGTAGCCGCAGGCAGAGATACTCTACTCATTTCACAGCATGGCTGCCTCTGCTGAGCTGCGCCATATGTGAAGTGAATAGAAGCAGAATCACAACAGGCGTTACCTGTTCTATTCCGTTTCTTTTTCTATTTTTGGTATAAATATATTGCCAAAGGGGCTCTAAATCACCCAGCATGTGCCGTTTTCTTTGCTGTGGCACCTGGTAATCATATTTAATTACCAAGTATTCAAAAGCAAACAGAAGTCCTCTGTTTCCCAACCAGGGTGCCTTCAGCTGTTGCAAAACTACAACTCCCAGCATGCCCGGACAGCCTGCGGCTGTCCGGGCATGCTGGGAGTCGTGGTTTTGCAACAGCTGGAGGCACCCTGGTTGGGAAACAAGAGACCTCTCGATGGCCTGGGTGTGACTGAAAGCTCTATGCCCAATATAATTCTGCCGCCGCAGGTTAAAAAGTGAAATTAATTGCCTCTGCTTTTTGGAATTTTTTTTCAAATTCTTTGGCTATGGGCAAAAAATTTTAAAAATAAAATAAAATATAGAAAATTGTGCAATATTTTCAGGCATGGACTTTTTTTTTTTAAAGGGGTTATCCAGGAATAGAAAAACAGAGCTAATTTCTTTCAGAAACGGATCCCCATCTGTCTCAAGGTTGGGTGTGGTTCTGCAGCTCAGTTCCAATTGAAGGGATTTGCTCCTTCTCTGGACAGTTCCTGATATGGACAGAGGTGTCAGCAGAGAGCACTGTGGTCAGACAGAAAGGAAATTCAAAAAGAAAAGAACTTCCTGTGGAACATACAGCAGCTGATAAGTACTGGAAGGATTAAGATTTTTAAATAGAAGTAATTTACAAATCTGTTGATTAAAAAAAAAAAATGTTTTCCAGTGGAGTACCCCTTTAAGTGGGACCTAATGACTCCAAATGGTAGAATTATTGTCAAACTGTAGTTTTGGGAGAGATGAATACTCTGTCCCCACTTTCTTGGAATAAAAACTATTCTTCAGGTTCCCATTGCACATTGCTGACTTGCTCCGGGTCCGTGTCAGGGACTGTCCAGTGCAGGATTGGTTTGCTATGGGGATCTGCTTGTACTCTGCACAGTTCCTAACACGGACAGAGGTGTCAGCAGAGAGCACTGTAAAGAACTACACAACTTCCTCTGGAGCATACAGCAGCTGATAACTACTGGAAGGATTAAGATTTTTAAATATATCTAAGTAATTTACAAATCTGTCTAACTTTCTAGCACCAGTTGACATGGTCCCCCAGGTTCAGCATTCATTTAATGTCTGGATGACTGTCTCAAGCTTTCCCAGGATCCTGATCAGCTCGAGACAACAGGGATGGGGGCATGTACAGCTGGACTGCACTCGTCATCAGCTTTTGTCTCGAGCCAAACAGGATCCTGGGAAAGCTTGAGACAGCAGTCATCCAGACATTAAATGAATGCTGAACCTGGGGGGGACCATGAAATCACAAAAAATAGGTCAGTCTACCCCACACATATAAGGCAAGTAAATCACTTAAAGGGGTACTCCCCTGGCCAGTGTTTTTGGGCTGTGTTTGGAACATTTAGTTCTGAACGCTGTGCATCCGCCCCCTCGTGATGTCAGGCCACGCCCCCTCAATGCAAGTCTATGGGAGGTGGCGGGGTGGCCGTCACTACCCTCCTATAGACTTGCATTGGGGGGGTGGCTTGACGTCACAGGGGCGTGGTCGACCCCTGCAGCATGCGTACAGCGTTCGGAACTAAATGTTCCGAATGCAGCCGGAACACTGGCCAGTGGAGAACCCCTTTAAGACATAACTTGGCATCACTGGCATGGTATTAAAAGGTTAAGAAAACCTGGAGAACCCCTTTAATGTAGGGAGATATACTGGACTTTTTATAGGAGGCATATGGCTGCACTCTGTATGGGAGTATATAGCTGGATGATATAAGGCATATGGCTGCACTCTGTATGGGAGTATATAGCTGGATGATATAAAGCATATGGCTGCACTCTGTATGGGAGTATATAGCTGGATGATATAAGGCATATGGCTGCACTCTGTATGGGAGTATATAGCTGGATGATATAAGGCATATGGCTGCACTCTGTATGGGAGTATATAGCTGGATGATATAAGGCATATGGCTGCACTCTGTATGGGAGTATATAGCTGGATGATATAAGGCATATATATGGCTGCACTCTGTATGGGAGTATATAGCTGGATGATATAAAGCATATGGCTGCACTCTGTATGGGAGTATATAGCTGGATGATATAAGGCATATGGCTGCACTCTGTATGGGAGTATATAGCTGGATGATATAAAGCATATGGCTGCACTCTGTATGGGAGTATATAGCTGGATGATATAAGGCATATGGCTGCACTCTGTATGGGAGTATATAGCTGGATGATATAAGGCATATGGCCGCACTCTGTATGGGAGTATATAGCTGGATGATATAAAGCATATGGCTGCACTCTGTATGGGAGTATATAGCTGGATGATATAAGGCATATGGCTGCACTCTGTATGGGAGTATATAGCTGGATCATATGAAGCATATGGCTGCACTCTGTATGGGAGTATATAGCTGGATGATATAAGGCATATGGCTGCACTCTGTATAGGAATATATAGCTGGATGATATGAAGCATATGGCTGCACTCTGTATGGGAGTATATAGCTGGACACTATAAAGCATATGGGAGTATATAGCTGGATGATATAAGGCATATGGCCGCACTCTGTATGGGAGTATATAGCTGGATGATATAAGGCATATGGCTGCACTCTGTATGGGAGTATATAGCTGGATCATATGAAGCATATGGCTGCACTCTGTATGGGAGTATATAGCTGGATGATATAAGGCATATGGCTGCACTCTGTATAGGAATATATAGCTGGATGATATGAAGCATATGGCTGCACTCTGTATGGGAGTATATAGCTGGACACTATAAAGCATATGGGAGTATATAGCTGGATGATATAAGGCATATGGCCGCACTCTGTATGGGAGTATATAGCTGGATGATATAAAGCATATGGCTGCACTCTGTATGGGAGTATATAGCTGGATGATATAAGGCATATGGCTGCACTCTGTATGGGAGTATATAGCTGGATGATATAAGGCATATGGCTGCACTCTGTATGGGAGTATATAGCTGGACACTATAAAGCATATGGCTGCACTCTGTATGGGAGTATATAGCTGGATGATATAAGGCATATGGCTGCACTCTGTATGGGAGTATATAGCTGGACACTATAAAGCATATGGCTGCACTCTGTATGGGAGTATATAGATGGATCATATGAAGCATATGGGAGTATATAGCTGGATGATATAAAGCATATGGTTGCACTCTGTATAGGAGTATATAGCTGGATGATATAAAGCATATGGCTGAACTCTGTATGGGAGTATATAGCTGGATGATATGAAGCATATAGGAGTATATAGCTGGATGATATAAAGCATATGGTTGCACTCTGTATAGGAGTATATAGCGGGATGATATAAGGCATATGCCTTATATCATCCAGCTATATACTCCCATACAGAGTGCAGCCATATGCTTTATATCATCCAGCTATATACTCCCATATGCTTCATATCATCCAGTTATATACTCCCATACAGAGTGCAGCCATATGCCTTATATCATCCAGCTATATACTCCTATATGCTTCATATGATCCAGCTATATACTCCTATATGCTTCATATGATCCAGCTATATACTCCCATACAGAGTGCAGCCATATGCTTCATATGATCCAGCTATATACTCCCATACAGAGTGCAGCCATATGCCTTATATCATCCAGCTATATACTCCCATACAGAGTGCAGCCATATGGCTGCACTCTGTATGGGAGTATATAGCTGAATGATATGAAGCATATGGCTGCACTCTGTATGGGAGTATATAGCTGGATGATATGAAGCATATGGGAGTATATAGCTGGATGATATAAGGCATATGGCTGCACTCTGTATGGGAGTATATAGCTGAATGATATGAAGCATATAGGAGTATATAGCTGGATGATATAAAGCATATGGCTGCACTCTGTATGGGAGTATATAGCTGAATGATATGAAGCATATAGGAGTATATAGCTGAATGATATGAAGCAAATAGGAGTATATAACTGGATGATATGAAGCATATGGCTGCACTCTGTATGGGAGTATATAGCTGGACACTATAAAGCATATGGCTGCACTCTGTATAGGAGTATATAGCTGAATGATATGAAGCATATAGGAGTATATAGCTGAATGATATGAAGCATATAGGAGTATATAACTGGATGATATGAAGCATATGGCTGCACTCTGTATGGGAGTATATAGCTGGACACTATAAAGCATATGGCTGCACTCTATGGGAGTATATAGCTGGACACTATAAAGCATATGGCTGCACTCTGTATGGGAGTATATAGCTGGATCATATAAAGCATATGGGAGTATATAGCTGGATGATATAAGGCATATGGCTGCACTCTGTATGGGAGTATATAGCTGGATCATATAAAGCATATGGGAGTATATAGCTGGATCATATAAGGCATATGGCTGCCCTCTGTATGGGAGTATATAGCTGGATCATATAAGGCGTATGGCTGCACTCTGTATGGGAGTATATAGCTGGATCATATGAAGCATATGGCTGCACTCTGTATGGGAGTATATAGCTGGATGATATAAGGCATATGGCTGCACTCTGTATGGGAGTATATAGCTGGATGATATAAGGCATATGGCTGCACTCTGTATGGGAGTATATAGATGGATGATATAAGGCATATGGCTGCACTCTGTATGGGAGTATATAGATGGATGATATAAGGCATATGGCTGCACTCTGTATGGGAGTATATAGCTGGATCATATGAAGCATATGGCTGCACTCTGTATGGGAGTATATAGCTGGATGATATAAGGCATATGGCTGCACTCTGTATGGGAGTATATAGCTGGATGATATAAGGCATATGGCTGCACTCTGTATGGGAGTATATAGCTGGATGATATAAGGCATATGGCTGCACTCTGTATGGGAGTATATAGCTGGATGATATAAGGCATATGGCTGCACTCTGTATGGGAGTATATAGCTGGATGATATAAGGCATATGGCTGCATTCTGTATGGGAGTATATAGCGGAATGATATAAGGCATATGGCTGCACTCTGTATGGGAGTATATAGCTGGATGATATAAGGCATACGGCTGCACTCTGTATGGGGATATATAGCTGGAAACTGTAAAGTATATGGCTGCACTTTGTACAGGGTAATATGGTTGGTGACCATAGTCGTCTAAAGTTGGAGGCGCTCAGAAAATGACCCGAATGTAGTCACTAGCCGAATATTTCTGTAGTGTGATTTCCCACAAGTACATATAATGCTCTAATTCAGTGTTTGCCAACCAGGGTGCCTCCAGCTGTTGCAAAACTACAACTCCCAGCGTGCCCGGACAGCCAAAGACCATCACGCCCCCTCCCATAGACATGAATGGAGGAGATTCAGCAGCCGCATATAATGCGGATGCTGCAGGGAGATCGCGGGGGGTCTCAGCAGCGGGCCCCCCGCGATCAGACATCTTATCACCTATCCTTTGGATAGGGGATAAAATGTTTTTGCCCGGAATACGGAGTACCCCTTTAATGTCCACTTTAAGACTTGACGGGTACATTCCATGGAAGTGTTAACAAGTCACCTATACGGAGACAATAGTGTACATGGGGTTAAATTAAATCAATATACAAAATAATACTACCATGACTGCGACTATGTAAATGTCATATATTCAATGGGAACCCTTTACTGTAAGCAAGATAGATAGATAGATAGATAGATAGATAGATAGAAAATGGCGGTGAGAGACCGCTGAAACGTCTCCATATCCCTGGAATAAAATAACACAATATTGATTCCCTACTGTGGTGTGCTGCCGTTATACTTTATCTATCAAGAGGAACCAGAGCACCGAGGTTCAATTGTGCCTGCACCCACCTCACCTAATCTGGATCTGCTGCTTTTTATGGACTTTGTAGATAGATAGATATGAAATAGATAGATAAATATGAGATAGATAGATAGATATGAGATAGATAGATAAATACATATTGATAGATAGATAGATAGATAGATAGATATTAGATAGATAAGGTAGATATTAGATAGATATGAGATAGATAGATATGAAATAGATAGATAGATATGAGATAGATAAAAAGATATAGATAGATATGAGATAGATAGATAGATATGAGATAGATAAGAGATAGATAGATATATAGATAGTAGATAGATATGAGATAAGATAGATATGAGATAGATAGATAGATGATAGTAGATAGATATGAGATAGATAGATAGATATGAGATAAATAGATAAGATAGATAGATATGAGATAGATAGATATGAGAGATAGATAGATAGATAGATATGAGATAGATAGATAGATATGAGATAGATAGATATGAGATAGATAGATAGATAGATATGAGATAGATAGATAGATAGATAGTAGATAGATATGAGATAGATAGATATGAGATAGATAGATATGAGATAGATAGATATGAGATAGATAGATAGATATGAGATAGATAGATAGATAGTAGATAGATATGAGATAGATAGATATGAGATAGATAGATAGATAGATATGAGATAGATAGATATGAGATAGATATGAGATAGATAGATAGATAGATATGAGATAGATAGATATGAGATAGATATGAGATAGATAGATAGATAGATAGATATGAGATAGATAGATATGAGATAGATAGATAGATATGAGATAGATATGAGATAGATATGAGATAGATAGATAGATAGATATGAGATAGATATGAGATAGATAGATATGAGATAGATAGATATGAGATAGATAGATATGAGATAGATAGATATGAAAGAGATAGATATGAGATAGATAGATATGAGATAGATAGATAGATAGATAGATATGAGATAGATAGATAGATATGAGATAGATAGATATGAGATAGATATGAGATAGATAGATACTGTAGCTAGCTATTGGCTAGATATGAGATTTATAACTAGGTATTCATAGATATGAGATATGGGATAGATACAGTAGATATAAGATGCATATATAGATGAATATATCCATGGAGTCGTGTGTATAGCACATGTGGGATCTGTCATCCCTCTCGTGTTCCCTGGTCCTCTGTTCCTTATTAAATTATAATGTTACTTTTGCATCTGTTTCACAGATTCCCAATATTGTGCCCATGTTATAACCAAGAATAAACTGTGTGGTCCCTGATCCGTAGCTTTTACTCCATACTTGTCTCTTTCTCTTCCGTTTATTATAGGATAATTATTGTTTTCACCATTATGATTAGTTGCATGAAGGGTCGTAGCGCCATTTTTGTTCTACCGGTATCTGCTTGTAGGGGCAGCCTGTGGCAGATGTGTGCTGAAATGTAAGCAGTCCCCAAGCCTTCCAAATGTTTGGCTTCAGGGGTACATAGTGGGCGCCATGAGAGCTGTTTGGTTTCCAACAGTATGGGTGATTTTTTTGGATTTTTATCTCTACTGAATACATGGTGACCTCACAGTTTTGTCAGGTGACAGATTTTTTACGGGTGTCCATCTTCAGGTCACCCATCACTGCCGTATGGGCGGTCTTGCTGTGTGACGCCCAGACAACCCAGTCTCCCTCCTAATGTGAATGTGTAATAGTCATGTGAAAACATGGTTCCCATTGAGATGCCCTTTTTTTAGAGTCACAGGTCTCTATGAGTGTTCGGTTACTCCATTTATATGGACTCATCAAATATAAAATCTTGGACCTTAATGGACTTAAAGTGTACCCGTCAGATCCAACAAAAAAACATATTTTTTAATATATCACTCAGTACCTAATCCTGACCATGTACATCAAATTTTTATGTGTCTAGCACCTTTATTTATTTTTTAATTACCCTTTTAATTTGGCTCACTAGTCTGAATTCCTCTCAAAGGGAGGGGGCGTGGCCTCACTGTGCAGGTCTCCGCCCCCTCCCTCAGTATGCTGCCTGCTCACATCTCCCCTAGTATTAGCATAACTACAACTCCCAGCTTGTCCTCACTGACAGTAGCGGGACACAAGCTGACAGTGGGAGGATTTTTCCTCCAGCCCTGCGCTCACAGCTGTCAATCAAGGAAGTGTGTCCATGACATAGGTGATGACGCATGGACACAGCAGGACTAGTATGTGTCCAAGCAGGCAGGGGGGGGGGGGCAGTTGTTTGACTGCATTTTTCAGTATGAAATTCTGAAAATGTTCTAATGAAAGCCATTGCAAAACCAGTTGGTTATACATGCTTTACAACATATCAAAGGTTTTTGTATCTGACAGCGCCCATTTAAAGTGTACCTGTCGCCAACAAAAACGTTTTATATAATGTAGATAATACCATTATATGTATATTTGTAATATACATTGGTTAAAAATTGTGTATATTTTTGGGTGAAAAAGTGCTGTTCCTGCAGCTATTGCCTGTGTGTCTCTATGAGGAGACCAAAGACAGGAAGTGAGGGAGGGACAGGGACAAGCAGGGACCGGTGCAGACTCCTGGCTTGTTAATCATCCTGATGTATGAGCCAGGAGCATGTCATAGAGCCTCAGTGCACATTGTCCTGCTTTTTCTTAGTGCACAGAGCCCTGCTTGTCCCCACTGCGCAGAGCCCCGCTTGTCCATCCTGACTTCCTGTATTTGGACTTCTCATAGAGACACACAGGCAATAGCTGCAGGGACAAAATATACATATCTTTTAACCAATGTATATTACAAATATATACAGTGATCCCCCAACTTACAATGGCCTCAACATACAATAGTTTCAACATACAATGGTCTTTTCTGGACCATTGTAGGTTGAAACCAGACTCAACATACAATGCTATGGTCAGTCCAGATCTGTGAAACATGTCAATGAACTGACCAATCAGAATGGGCATTCACTGTAAAACTCCTGTATTACTGAAGCGTATGCACTGCCTGGTGTCTGGTAGCGCCCCCTACAGTACAGGGAGGTATTACATGTTCTGTACTCTTTACCTGTATTACTGAAGTGTATGCACTGCCTGGTGTCTGGTAGCGCCCCCTACAGTACAGTATTACATGTTCTGTACTCTTTACCTGTATTACTGAAGTGTATGCACTGCCTGGTGTCTGGTAGCGCCCCCTACAGTACAGGGAGGTATTACATGTTCTGTACACTTTACCTGTACCAGGGTTAGCTGCTCTTTTGGACACCAGGTGAGGGCGGCTCCATGTTACTTTTTTAGGACACTGTGTGTACTGTACAGGACCCTGAAGAAGCTCCTGTCCTCTACATAGACCAGTGCTTCCCAGCCTTCGGCTGTCCGGGCATGCTGGGAGTTGTAGTTTTGCAACAGCTGGATGCTCCCTGCTTGGGAAACACTGACATAGACAGTGATTACAGCTCCCAGCAGATCTTTCTTACTTTTATATGTAAGGATTTGCTTTATCTGTATCAGTTATCTACTTATTTTTCTATAATTCTCACTTTTTCCTATTTTTGGATGACATTTTTGGTGCCTATAGAACCAATTACCAGGTTTCCATAGAGTTCTGGTCTCAACATACAATGGTTTCAACATACAATGGTCGTCCCGGAACCAATTAATATTGTAACTTGAGGGACCACTGTATATAATGTTATTCTCTACGTTATAGAGAAAGTTTTTGCTGACGACAGGTACACTTTAATAGAGTTCAGAGGTCATGACCATTTCTAATGCCCAGGAGCCTGCGATATTCCCTGTGTCTGTCTTGTTTCCACCCTGTCGGCTTCGCAAGACTTCACCCCAGTGAGTATAACATGTGGAATACTTTGGTTTTTAGCTGACTTTTGATGCTCTACTTGTACCATGGATAACGATGGGACTTGACACTTCTAAGCCACCATTGTCCTCACCATTTGTTGCGTTTCCATTGTTTGCAGTTGTTCCGATGGTCTCATGACTATTGGGCCGGTTTCCCTCACTGCACCAGTGCTATTTAGTAGCGTGACTACTGTCGCCTATTATGTACAAAATGTGTTTTTTCCTGGAAGACTTGTTAAATGGGACTTGGCTCTTTCGCACCTCTGGAAAATTGTCTGCAGACGCCCATGTCTCTAGTCAGTGCCTGGTTTTGTGCAGGGTGGTAGAGGACTTGTGTTTTTTACATTTTCCCTGGAGCTTGTCTATATTTATCCGTTCCTTTATGTATGAGATTACTGGTTTCCTGCCCATATGATGGGAGCCTACCCAACTCCAGATGGGCCATCAGGTGTACTGTATGAAGGGTGCATGCATGCTCGTCATATGTGACCCTTCTGCTAAAAGACTGCTATATTATCATGTATTTATAACCATTTTGCAGCAGAAAATGTTACTTATTATCACTACGCAAATGTCCTAGCCCCAGTGTAGGACACTTAAAGGGGTACTCCCCCTAGAATCTTAGCCCCTATCCAAAGTATAGGGGATAAGATGTCTGATCGCGTGGGTCCTGCCACTGGGGACCCCCTCAATCTCGTCTGAACTTTGCTCTGTGCCGGATGACTGGCGATGCGGGGCGGAGGCCGTCACGCCCCCTCCCATAGACGAGGCTCCGGCGCTGCACACGACGCTCTAAGCAAACACCGGGTGCAGCAGGATGATCGCGGGGGGCTCCAGCGGCGGGACCCTCGCGATCAGACTTCTTATCCCCTATCCTTTGGATAGGGGAAAAGATGTCTAGGGGAGGAGTACCCCTTTAAGGTTTTTATCTTTAAAGGGGTGCTCCCATGGAAAACTTTTTTATTTTTTATTTTTTTTTATCAACTGGTGCCAGAAAGTTAAAATAGATTTGTAAATCACTTCTATAAAAAAAAACATCTTAATCCTTCCAGTACTTTTTAGGGGCTTTATACTAAAGAGAAATCCAATAAAGAAATGCATTTCCTCTGATGTCATGACCACAGTGCTCTCTGCTGACCTCTGCTGTCTATTTCAGGAACTGTCCAGAGCAGGAGAAAATCCCCATAGCAAACGTATGCTGCTGTGGACAGTTCCTAAAATGGACAGCAGAGGTCGGCAGAGAGCACTGTGGTCATGACATCAGAGGAAATGCATTTCTTTTTTGGATTTCTCTTTAGTATACAGACCCTAAAAAGTACTGGAAGGATTAAGATTTTTTTAATAGAAGTCATTTACAAATCTGTTTAACTTTCTGGCACCAGTTGATTTAAAAAAAAAAAAAAAAAAAAAGTTTTTCACGGGAGTACCCGAAGGTGCACTTGCTGTATGTGAAATATGGGTAGAACATATTTAGCGTTGGCTAATAGTTATATGTGATATACCCCCCAAAAATGACATCTTGTTTGTGTATACGTCTTACTGTTATTGTCATTAGTCTAATTTATTACAGAATTCAAAGTTCTTAAAGGAGTACTCCGCCCCTAGATATCTTATCCCCTATGCAAAGGATAAGATGTCTGATAATGGGGGTCCCGCAGCTGGGACCCCTGCAATCTCTGTGCAGCACCCAGCGTTCGTTTAGAACGCTGGGTGCCGATGGCCGGGGTTGTGACATTACGACCACGCCCCCTTGTGAAGTCACGACCACGCCCCCTTGTGACGTCACGACCACGCCACCTCAATGCAAGTCTATGGGAGGGGGCGTGACCACGCCCCCTCCCATAGACTTGCATTGAGGGGGCGTGGTGTGACATCACAAGGAGCGTGGGCGTGACATCACAAGGGGGCGTGGTCGTAACGTCACAACCCCCGCCATCGGCACCCAGCGTTCTAGACGAACGCTGGGTGCTGCACAGATGTTCTGAAGGATGGGGCAGCGGAGTACCCCTTTAAAATTTTACAGGTTATCCCAAGTATAAAACCTATAACCTATCAACAGAATAGATGCTAAAACAGTAGGGGTTCAACATTTGGGACCCCCACCAATCCCTTGTCCCACTATGTGAATAAATTGCCACTCCATTTACACTCTATGGGACCGACAGAAATAGCCGGGTACAACTATAGGTTAAAGGAAAACGGTCACCCAATCAGCCACACTAAACCCGATACACCGGGTTATACTGCGGGTGAACAGGAGACCGATGCGGGGTCTCGGACTAATATACATACCTGCAGTCCGGCACGTTGTCCCTCTGAAGATTGGTTTCGCTCTGCGCTGAATTGCGTGCTGGAGGCGGGCCCGCCGGCTGGATTTGAATATTGGTCACGTGAGCGCTCAATAGGCACAGGCGCTCACATGACCAGCGACCATGAATATTCAAATCCAGCCGGCGCAATTCAGCGCAGATAGAAGCCGATCTTCAGAAGGACAACTCAGTGTGAACGGCAGAAAGACGATTAAAGGGGTACTCCGGTGGAAAACATATATTTTTTTTTTTTTATCAACTGGTGCCAGAAAGTTAAACAGATTTGTAAATGACTTCTATAAAAAAAAAATCTTTACCCTTCCAGTACTTATTAGCAGCTGTATGCTACAGAGAAAATTCTATACTTTTTGAATTTCTTTTTTGTCCACTCCACAGTGCTCTCTGCTGACACCTGATGCCCGTATCAGAAACTGTCCAGAGCAGGAGAAAATCCCCATTGCAAACCTATGCTGCTCTGGACAGTTCCTGATACGGACAGAGGTGTCAGCAGAGAGCACTGCGGACAAGACAAAAAAAGAAATTCAAAAAGAAAAGAACTTCCTCTGTAGCGTACAGCTGCTAAAAAGTACTGGAAGGCTAAAGATTTTTTAATAGAAGTTGCCTAAACGCAGAACCGGCCCTAAACCCCATAACTTGATCTTGCATCTCATCTCCACGACCTATTATTTCGAAGGATTTTAATTCTGACATTTTGCCCCCACAGCATTTCTCCGAAGCTCTCGATGAATTCTCCAATGACCTATTTAATAGTTTCTTTGATGATCCTCCCCTCCTGGATCGAGATCCCTTACTGGATATGGAGGTGGACAGCCCCGCTCCACCCATACAGGCCGAGCACAGCTACTCACTGAGTGAAGACTCCGCTCCACAAAGTCCTGCCCTTACCATCAAAGAGGAAGATGAAGACAGTCCGAGTGGTAGGTCTTCCTATGGCCTAATATGTGACGTAGGGACCTAAATTGAAAAAAATGTTAAAATGTTAGTAAATTGACAATTTTATCATCTGCTTTATGGTGCAGAGTTTTTTGTATTTTTCTTTGTATTTATTTTATTTTATTTATTTTTTTGCTTTTGCATTGCCTTTATGGGCTGGTTGCCAAAAAAAACTTCACACATAGCAGATTAGCTAAAAATCTATAGATTTAAAATCTATAAAGGGGTTATCTAGGAATAGAAGAACGGAGCTAATTTCTTTTATTTTATTTTTTAATGCTCCCCATCTGTCTCCAGGTTTGATGTGGCTCATCAGCTCAGTTCCATTGAAGTGAATGGAGCCAAGTTGCAATACCACACAGGCACAGGCTAGGGACAGGCACAGAGCTGTTTTTGAAAGAAATTAGCTCTGTTTTTCTATTCCTGGATAACCCCTATAAATGGGTCCTCCAGTGGAATTTTGTTTTTTAAATCAACTGGTGCCAGAAAGTTTAAACAGATTTGTAAATGACTTCAATTTAAAAATCTTAATCCTTCCAGTACTTATCAGCTGCTGTATGCTCCAGAGGAAGTTGTGTAGTTCTTTTCTGTCTGACCACAGTGCTCTCTGCTGACACCTCTGCTCATGTCATTAACTGTCCAGAGTAGGAACAAATCCTCATAGCAAACCTCTCCTGCTCTGGACAGTTCCTGACACGGACAGAGGTGTCAGCAGAGAGCATTGTGGTCAGACTGGAAAGAACTACACAACTTCCTCTGTAGCATACAGCTGCTGATAAGTACTGGAAGGATTAAAATTGTAATATAGAAGTCATTTATAAATCTGTTTAACTTTCTGGCACCAGTTGATTAAAAAAAAATAATAATAATAAAGTTTTCCACCGGAGTACCCCTTTAAGGGGTTACATTGACCGACAGTTAGTTCCCTTAAAGTGCGTGCTCAGCTATCTCCACCAGTTCCAAAGAGTTGAATAGAGCAGCAACCTGTACCTCTTACTGTCAATCTATTAAAGTGAAGGCCATAGGACCCCTGTTCTTGTGATCAGTGGGGGGTCCCAGTGATCAGATGAAAGAAGCGATCTTATTGGTTGCTATGGGCAACTCAGCAACTTTTCCCAGATGTGGATTCTTTACTGTAAGAGCAGCGAGACTATGGAAACCTCTGCCACACAAAGCAGTATTGGTTGAGTCATTTTTGAAAAAGTTATAGTACTAGATTTCTTGAGGTTGGACATTAAAGGGGTACTCCGGTGGCAAACTTTTTTTTTTTTTTTTTAAATCAACTGCTGCCAGAAAGTTAAACAGATTTGTAAACGACGTCTATTAAAAAAAATCTTAAACCTTCCAGTACTTATTAGCAGCTGAATACTACAGTGGAATTTTTTTTCTTTTTGGAACACAGAGCTCTCTGCTGACATCACAAGCACAGTGCTCTCTGCTGGCATCTCTGTCCATTTTAAGAACTGTCCAGAGTAGGAGAAAATCCCCATAGTAAACCTATGCTGCTCGGGACAGTTCCTAAAATGGACAGAGATGTCAGCAGAGAGCACTGTGGTCATGATGTCAGCAGAGAGCTCTGTGTTCCAAAAAGAAAATAATTTCCTATGGAGTATTCAGCAGCTAATAAGTACTGGAAGGATTAAGATTTTTTTTTTATAGAAGTCATTTACAAATCTGTTTAACTTTCTGGCACCAGTTGATTTAAAAAAATAAAAAATAAATACGTTTTCCACCGGAGTACCCCTTTAATGTCTAAACTCCAGAAATCTTCTATCATAACTTTTTCAAAAAGGACTCAACCAATACGGCTTTGTGTGGCAGAGGTTTCCATAGTCTCGCTGCTCTTACAGTAAAGAATCCACATCTGGGATGACAGCGACGCCTTCTTTCCTCTTGATCAGTGGTCTCAAACTGTGGCCCTCCAGATGTTGCAAAACTTCAACTCCCAGCGTGCCCGGACAGCCGTTGGCTGTCCGGGCACGCTGGGAGTTGAAGTTTTTGCAACATCTGGAGGCCCACAGTTTGGGACCACTACTCTAGATGTCAAGGATGCCCCTTTGTCATAGGTACGTGCCTATTCATATATATTTGTACAATTAGATAACATGTCTTGTATTTGACACAGAACCTGGCAATGCAGTCTGGGCCTTGGAGCATGAACTCTGCTCTTTATTGGTGAAACAGGAACAAAATCTCATTCCACAAGTGGAGCCTGTTCATCCGAATGTGTCTCTGGAACAAAGCCCTGGTGCAGGGATACTACAGAATGAGGAGGTATGTAAGAGAGTTTGATGCACGTAGTTGTGTGATGAGCAAGAAGGTAGGTACTAGTACCAAGAGCAGGGCTCAAGTCCTGCAGGAACCTGTGGGAACCGAGTTCCTGCACTTTTTTTTCACAGCAGGACCACCATTCCCATTAGCAGGAGTCCTGTAGGACCAGCTCTTGAGTGGAAATCTTGGGCGAGTTCCCTCACTTTTTTACCCAGGACTTGACCCTTGACCAATAATAGTACCATAATTAGAGATGAGCGAACTTACAGTAAATTTGATTCGTCACGAACTTCTCGGCTCGGCAGTTGATAACTTTTCCTGCATAAATTAGTTCAGCTTTCAGGTGCTCCGGTGGGCTGGAAAAGGTGGATACAGTCCTAGGAGACTCTTTCCCAGGACTGTATCCACCTTTTCCAGCCCACCGGAGCACCTGAAGGCTGAACTAATTTACGCAGGATAAGTCATCAACTGCCGAGCCGAGAAGTTCGTGACGAATCGAATTTACTGTAAGTTCGCTCATCTCTAAGCATAATGGTGGCCTCCGAAACTCGTATGGCACCTGTGTAGGAAAGGTGCAAGCTCAAGTTGGTTACCCCCATATTTTTCAATGGACAATTTGTTTGTTCTCTCCCAAACATGATACATTGGCAGTTAAAGGGTTACTCCGGTGGTAAACAATTTTTTTCAAATCAACTGGTGCCAGAAAGTTATACAGATTTGTAAATGATTTCTATATTAAAATCCTAATCCTTCCAGTACATATCAGCTGCTGTATGCTCCAGAGGAAGTTGTGTCGTTCTTTCTAGTCTGACCACAGTGCTCTCTGCTGCCACCTCTGTCCTTGTCAGGAACTGTCCAGAGGGGGAGAGGTTTGCTATGGGGATTTGCTTCTACTCTGAACAGTTCCTGACATAGACAGAGAGCACTGTGGTCAGATTGGAAAGAACTACACAACTTCCTCTGTAGTATACAGCAGCTGATAAATACTGGAAGGATTAAGATTTTTAAACAGAAGTAATTTACAAATCTGTATAACTTTCTGGAACCAGTTGATTTGAAAAAAAAATGTTTACCACTGGACTTTGGAATTTTTTTTGCGCGTACGCCATTGACCGTGCGGTTTAATTAATGATATATTTTTATAATTCGGACATTTCCGCACGCGCCGATACCACATATGTTTATTTTTATTTACACAGTTTTTTTTTAATGGGAAAAGGGGGGTGATTCAAACTTTTATTAGGGAAGGGGTTAAATGATCTTTATTCACTTTTTTTTTGCAGTGTTATCCCATAGGGACCTATAACACTGCACACACTGATCTTTTACACTGATCATTGTTATCCCATAGGGACCTATAACACTGCACACACTGATCTTTTACACTGATCATTGTTATCCCATAGGGACCTATAACACTGCACACACTGATCTTTTGCATTGATCAGTGGTTTCTCATAAGAAACCATTGATCGATGATTCTGCCGCTTGACTGCTCATGTCTGGATCTCAGGCACTGAGCAGTCATTCGGCGATCGGACAGCATGGAGGACGGTAGGGCCCTCCAGCTGTCCTGTAAGCTGTTTGGGATGCCGCGATTTCATAGTGGCGATCCCGGACAGCTCCCTGAGCTAACCTGCATTAGTTTACTTTCACAAAGTTGAACGCCGCATCTAAAGGGTTAATAGCGCGCGGCACCGTGATCGGTGCCGCACGCTATTAGCCACGGGCCGTGGCTCCGCATTATAAAACGGAGCGGACTCATGACGTACATGTACGTCATGGGTCCTGTAAGGGTTAAAGGGATACTCCCCTGGAAAACATTTGTTTTTTTCAATCAACAGATTTGTAAATGACTTCTATTAAACAAAATCGTAATCCTTCCAGTACTTATCAGCTGCTGTATGCCCCACAGGAAGTTCTTTTCTTTTGGAATTTCTTTTCTGTCTGACCACAGTGCTCTCTGCTGACACCTATGTCCATGTCAGGAACTGTCTGTCCAGAGCAGGAGAAAATCCCCATAGCAAACCTCTCCTACTCTGGACAGTTCCAGACACGGACAGAGGTGTCAGCAGAGAGCACTGTGGTCAGACAGAAAGGAAATTCAAAAAGAAAATAACTTTTTCTGGAGCATACGGCAGCTGAAAAGGACTGGAAGGATTAAGATTTTTAAATAGACGTAATTTACAAATCTGTTTAACTTTCTGGCACCAGTTGATTAAAACATTTTTTTTTTTTCAGTGGAGTACCCCTTTAACTTCTAATGTACCATGTTTGGGAGAGAACAAACGAACTGCCCAGTGAAAAATAAGGCCAACCTGTTCTCTCCAAAACACAATGAAGAAAGGTCCTCTGATCCACTGATTTACAAATCAACTTACAAAAGATACAGTAAAGGAAAAAAGTATTTGATCCCCTGGTGATTTTGTAGATTTGCCCACTGACTAAGAAATGATCTGCCTATAATTTTAATGGTCGGTTTATTTGAACAGCGAGAGAAAGAATACATTTTTTTTTTTTTTTTTTTAAATCCAGAAATACGCATTTCAAATAAGTTATGAATTAATTTGCATTTTACTCTGGGAAATAAGTATTTGATCCCCTATCGATCGTCATTCATATTGTCCTTAATGCCAATTTTTTTTATTTTTTGCTTTACAGAACATTTCCCTAAATTCTATATCTCATATAAAAGTAGAGCCAGGAATGCCAAACCACTTGCTAAATGTAACACCAGGTAAGTCTTTGTATTAGGACACCATGAATGTAACTATTGCAGTGCTTCTCAGCCAGGGTGCCTCCAGCTGTTGCAAAACTACAACTCCCAGCATGCCCGGACAGCCTTCGGCTGTCCGGGCATGCTGGAAGTTGTAGTTTTGCAACAGCTGGAGGCACCCTGGTTGGGAAACAATGACCTATTGCATAGTTAACGAGAAAGTAGGTTACAAAGGAGCTGCTTTACGATGGTTTGAGGTGGGGGGTTTATGGATGGAATAGGATCCCCTCTTTAAAGGGGTTATCCAGGAAAAAACTTATATATATATATATATATATATATATATATCTCTAAACTGGCTCCAAAAAGTTAAACAGATTTATAAATTACTTCTATTAAAAAAATCTGAATCCTTTCAGTACTTATGAGCTGCTGAAGTTGAGTTGTTCTTTTCTGTCTAAGTGCTCTCTGATGACACCTGTCTCGGGAAACCACCCAGTTTAGAAGCAAATCCCCATACTAAACCTCTTCTACTCTGTGCAGTTCCCGAGACAAGCAGAGATGTCAGCAGAGAGCAGAAAACAACAACTCAACTTCAGCAGCTGATAATTACTGAAAGGATTAAGATTTTTTAATAGAAGTAATTTATAAATCTGTTTAACTTTCTGGAGCCAGTTGATATATATTAAAAAAAAGTTTTTTTTTTCACGATTTGGGATTTTGTAGAGAAGTAGTCTCCAACCTGTGGCTCTCCGGTTGTTGGGAATCTACAACTACCAGCATGCCCTGAGAGACGGCGGCCATAGGTTTGGAGACCACTAATGTAGAGTAATATTAAAGGGGTTTTTAAGCTAAAACAAAATTATCTCCTATCCACAGAATAGTGGATAAGTAGCTAAACGCGGGGGGTCCGACCGCTGGGACCCCTATGATCTCTGGAACGGCTCTCTGTGAGGAGCGCACATTTCATTCATTTCTATGGGGGAGCAAAAGAGACCTGAGTACAACGGAATAAAGGGAGCGCGTGCCGTCCCCCTCATTGAGAGCCGGAGTCCTGTTCCGGAGATCCGGAGGTCCCGTAGGGGATGAGTTAGTTTTCGCTGGACAACCCCTTTAAAGGGAACGAAGCACTAGACTTTACCATATATAATGCTTGGCAATGGGTTATGTATGGTAAAATCTTTATCCTCACCATGTCTTGGGGGCGTTTTTGCCCCCAGGGATGGTGAGGATATGAAGTTTGTAAGTCTCCTCTGCCACCCTATAAGTAGTCCCCTGAACGGGGAGGTATACTTATCAGGTCCCGTCACTCCAGCCGTATGACGCCTCCTCGGCTTGATTGATGACCTGTACCACTTGCTCTGCTGCCTAACCAGACGGAGCAGAGCAGTGATGCGGGCCGTGAATTACGCTGAGGGAGCATCACTACAGCTGGAGAGATGTAGGCAGCAGAGCAAGTGGCACAGGTCATCAATCAAGCCGAGGAGGCGTCATGTGGCTGGAGTGACGGGACCTGGTAAGTATACCTCCCCGTCCTGGGGACTACTTATGGGGCGGTAGGGGAGACTTACAAACTTCATATCCTCACTATCCCTGTGGGCAAAAATGTCCCCCAGACATTGTGAGGATACAGATTTTACCATATATAATGCATTGTCAAGTGTTATATATTGTAAAATCTTGTGCTCGGTTCCCTTTAAAGGGGTACTCCGCTGCTCAGCCTTTGGAACAAACTGTTCCGAATGCTGGAGCCGGCATCGGGAGCGTGTGATGTCATAGCCCTGCCCCCTCATGATGTCATACCCCGCCCCCTCAATGCAAGTCTATGGGAGGGGGCGTGACAGCCGTCACGCCCCCTCCCATGGACTTGCATTGAGGGGCGGGACATGACGTCATGAGGGGGCGGGGCTATGACTTCATGAGCTCCCGGGGCCGGCTCCAGCGTTCGGAACAGTTTGTTCCAAACGCTGAGCAGCGGAGTACCCCTTTAAGTATAATAATTTGAGTATATGGGTCTATGGGCTCCAGTGTTGTATAACGCTTCACCTCTCTTCTACTCCAGATGTTTTAGGGGTCATGCCACTTACCCCACCCAGTAGTCATAGCAGTGATAGTGACGGATCTCAAAGTCCTCGCTCTCTTCCACCCCCAAGCCCAGCCCGTCCAGCAGCGCGGTCATCTCACGCTATCTCCTCATCTCCACTTCTCACCGCTCCTCATGTAAGTACCGTGGTTGGTTAGGTCATCACCTCATCCTTACTGTCTTCTTCATAATCCCTTTTAAAGGGGTACTCCGATGGAAAACTTTTTTTTTTTTTAAATCAACTGGTGCCAGAAAGGTAAACAGATTTGTAAATTACTTCTATTAAAAAATCTTAATCCTTCCAGTACTTATTAGCTGCTGAATACTACAGAGGAAATTCTTTTCTTTTTGGAACACAGAGCTCTCTGCTGACACATCTGTCCATTTTAGGAACTGTCCAGAGCAACATATGTTAGCTATGGGGATTTTCTCCTACTCTGCACAGTTCTTAAAATGGACAGAGATGTCAGCAGAGAGCACTGTGCTCGTGATTCAGCAGAGAGCTCTGTGTTCCAAAAAGAAAATCATTTCCTCTGTAGTATTCAGCAGCTAATAAGTACTGGAAGGATTAAGATTTTTTAATAGAAGTAATTTACAAATCTGTTAAACTTTCTGGCACCAGTTGATGTACAAAAAAAAAGGTTTCCATCGGAGTACCCCTTTAAGGTTATATCGGGTATTTTGTTTTGTCAAATTCTAGACTCTACTAAAAAATTTTAATGTCATTTTTTTATTCAGAAACTCCAAGGCACATCAGGACCCCTTATGCTGACAGAAGAGGAAAGACGCACTCTAGTAGCTGAGGGGTATCCCATTCCTACCAAACTTCCCCTCACAAAAACAGAAGAGAAAGCCTTGAAGAGAGTGCGTCGGAAGATTAAGAACAAGGTGGGGATTGGTCTCTGTGGGAATCGAAAACTACGAAAAAACTTAGCATGGCATCCAACTCCACCTCTGGTGACCGTAGACTATATTTTGGCTGGCGCCAAGTTTAGGAGTACAGGTGGCAGAGCATTAGCAGAATTACAGGGGTATTGTAAGCCATGTTCTGCATTGCCATAGAACAGTGTTTCCCAACCAGGGTGCCTCCGGCTGTTGCAAAACTGCCCCTACGCGTGTTTCGGATATCTTTGTCAGGGGGTCATCTTAATGAAATATGAAAGTTTTTTTTTAAGGTGTCGGGAACACTTTAGACTCCATCAAAATTAACACAAATTCCCTGACTTGATAAGTTGTATGTAGATATTGAGGTGGATGTTGATGTTACAGTCTACGCAAGTCAGTGTTTCCCAATCGGGGTGCCTCCAGCTGTTGCAAAACTGCCCCTACGCGTGTTTCGGATATCTTTGTCAGGGGGTCATCTTAATGAAATATGAAAGTTTTTTTTTAAGGTGTCGGGAACACTTTAGACTCCATCAAAATTAACACAAATTCCCTGACTTGATAAGTTGTATGTAGATATTGAGGTGGATGTTGATGTTACAGTCTACGCAAGTCAGTGTTTCCCAATCGGGGTGCCTCCAGCTGTTGCAAAACTGCCCCTACGCGTGTTTCGGATATCTTTGTCAGGGGGTCATCTTAATGAAATATGAAAGTTTTTTTTTAAGGTGTCGGGAACACTTTAGACTCCATCAAAATTAACACAAATTCCCTGACTTGATAAGTTGTATGTAGATATTGAGGTGGATGTTGATGTTACAGTCTACGCAAGTCAGTGTTTCCCAATCGGGGTGCCTCCAGCTGTTGCAAAATTACAACTCCCAGCATGCCCGGACAGCCTTTGGCTGTCCGGGCATGCTGGGAGTTGTAGTTTTGCAACAGCCTGAGTCAACCTGTTTGTGAAACCCATAGCTGAGTTTTAAAGGGGTATTCCAGGAAAAAACTTTTTTTTATAAACACATATATATCTCAACTGACTCCAGAAAATTAAACGGATTTGTAAATTACTTCTATTAGAAAATCTTAATCCTCCCAATAATTATCAGCTGTTGAAGTTGAGTTGTTCTTTTCTGTCTGGCAACAGTGCTCTCTGCTGACATCTCTGCTTGTCTCGGGAACTGCACAGAGTAGAAGAAGTTTGCTATGGGGATTTGCTTCTAAACTGGGCGGTTCCCGAGACACGTGTCATCAGAGAGCACTTAGACAGAAAAGAACAACTCAACTTCAGCAGCTCATAAGTACTGAACGGATTAAGATTTTTTTTAATAGAAGTAATTTACAAATCTCGCTGAAGATGCAGAAAATGCGGAGCACTCACCCAAGCTTCAACTGCAATGGTAGTTTATTATAAACTTACAAACATGGGGGTACACGGATCAGGGAACTGTGCTGGAGGATGCGGGGGTATAGTCTCGGTGACTGACCGTTGCGCGCTTCTGCGCTTCGTCAGACCGGTCTGACGAAGCGCAGAAGCACGCAACGGTCCGTCACCGAGACTATACCCCTGCGTCCTCCAGCACAGCTCCCTGATCCGTGTACCCCCATGTTTGTAAGTTTATAATAAACTACCACTGCAGTTGAAGCTTGGGTGAGTGCTCCGCATTTTCTGCATCTTCAGTGTTGAATTGTGAATTGTCTTATCTCCAGCGAGTTACAGAGCTCACACAGCAGTTAAAGGGGCCGTACACTATTATTATCCTGATACCTACCCGTCATTCCAATTGGTGCTGAGTTATCTCTATTAGGGTGGGTTCACACCACGATTTTCTATACAGTTTTTGGATACGTTTAAAAAAACAACAAAAAAAAACGTATGCAACTGTACAGAAAACCGTGCCCATAGACTTTCCATTCAAAACCGTATGCACCATATTGCATACGGTTGTCTCCGTTTTTCACACCACACGGTTTTTTACTTTGGACAGAAAAGTCAATGGGAACCGTACAGAACTTTATGTGCGTACGGTTCCATCCAGTTTTCACCATACGGTTTTTGACTTTGCACAGTATTTTTTCTTGGAATTTCAATCAAACAAGTGAAACTTTATTCATAATGGAGTGAAAAGTTCAAAACGTATGCGTTTTTTTTCTTAAAAAACGGATGCAACCAGACATCACTTTTCGAACCGTATATGGTTTTCAACCGTATACAGATAAAACTTTGTACACACGTTTTGATACAGTTTAGTCAGGTTTTGAGGAATCCGTTTTTTTTTTTAATCAAAAACCTGAAAAAAAAACTGTATTGCAAAAACGTGGTGTGAACCCACCCTTAGACTGTAATTTACAAATCTGTTTAACTTTCTGGAGACAGTTGATATATAAAAAAAAGTTTTTTCCTGGATAACCCCTTTAACCTTCTTACTTTCACCATTTTATTTATTTTTATTTATTTGATTTTTTTGTTTCCCCCCCCATAGATCTCAGCCCAAGAGAGTCGAAGGAAGAAAAAGGAATATGTGGAGTGTCTAGAAAAGAAGTGAGTCCAAAATTGTGTGTCTATCCTTCCTATAGGGGGAGATTTATCAAAACCTGTCCAGAGGAAAAGTTGCAGAGTTGCCCATAGCAACCAATCAGATTGCTTTCACTTTCATTTTTGAAAAGGCCTGTGAAAAATGAAAGAAGTGATCTGATTGGTTGCTATGGGCAACTCAGCAACTTATCCTCTGGACAGGTTTTGATAAATCTCCCCCATAGTGCTCTGTAGGTCGCCATGTGTCCTAGTGGCATTGTTATTGTTCCTATAAGTGTCTCCGCACAGTACTCCTTCCATAGTGTCTATTGTGTATTATTCCTGTTACTCCTGTCTTGTTCCTATGACTGTCTCCGCACAGTACTCCTTCCATAGTGTCTATTGTGTATTATTCCTGTTACTCCTGTCTTGTTCCTATAAGTGTCTCCGCACAGTACTCCTTCCATAGTGTCTATTGTGTATTATTCCTGTTACTCCTGTCTTGTTCCTATCAGTGTCTCCGCACAGTACTCCTTCCATAGTGTCTATTGTGTATTATTCCTGTTACTCCTGTCTTGTTCCTATCAGTGTCTCCGCACAGTACTCCTTCCATAGTGTCTATTGTGTATTATTCCTGCCTTGTTCCTATCAGTGTCTCCGCACAGTACTCCTTCCATAGTGTCTATTGTGTATTATTCCTGTTACTCCTGCCTTGTTCCTATCAGTGTCTCCGCACAGTACTCCTTCCTTAGTGTCTATTGTGTATTATTCCTGTTACTCCTGTCTTGTTCCTATCAGTGTCTCTGCACAGTACTCCTTCCTTAGTGTCTATTGTGTATTATTCCTGTTACTCCTGTCTTGTTCCTATCAGTGTTTCCGCACAGTACTCCTTCCATAGTGTCTATTGTGTATTATTCCTGTTACTCCTGTCTTGTTCCTATCAGTGTCTCCGCACAGTACTCCTTCCATAGTGTCTATTGTGTATTATTCCTGTTACTCCTGTCTTGTTCCTATCAGTGTCTCCGCACAGTACTCCTTCCTTAGTGTCTATTGTGTATTATTCCTGTTACTCCTGTCTTGTTCCTATCAGTGTCTCCGCACAGTACTCCTTCCATAGTGTCTATTGTGTATTATTCCTGTTACTCCTGTCTTGTTCCGATCAGTGTCTCCGCACAGTACTCCTTCCATAGTGTCTATTGTGTATTATTCCTGTTACTCCTGTCTTGTTCCTATCAGTGTCTCCGCACAGTACTCCTTCCTTAGTGTCTATTGTGTATTATTCCTGTTACTCCTGTCTTGTTCCTATCAGTGTCTCCGCACAGTACTCCTTCCATAGTGTCTATTGTGTATTATTCCTGTTACTCCTGTCTTGTTCCGATCAGTGTCTCCGCACAGTACTCCTTCCTTAGTGTCTATTGTGTATTATTCCTGTTACTCCTGTCTTGTTCCTATCAGTGTCTCCGCACAGTACTCCTTCCATAGTGTCTATTGTGTATTATTCCTGTTACTCCTGTCTTGTTCCTATCAGTGTCTCCGCACAGTACTCCTTCCATAGTGTCTATTGTGTATTATTCCTGTTACTCCTGTCTTGTTCCTATCAGTGTCTCCGCACAGTACTCCTTCCTTAGTGTCTATTGTGTATTATTCCTGTTACTCCTGTCTTGTTCCTATCAGTGTCTCCGCACAGTACTCCTTCCTTAGTGTCTATTGTGTATTATTCCTGTTACTCCTGTCTTGCAGGGTGGAAACTTTCACGTCGCAGAACAGTGAGCTGTGGAAAAAGGTGGAGACCCTGGAGGACGCCAACAGGTGAGATAAGTGTCCTGCCCGGGCCGTATCTACAGCGCACGCTGCCCTAGACGCTAAGAATTACTGGCGCAATTGCCGATCGTCATGGTTGGCTTTTTGCAGAGTAATTGTAATGATAATTAGTCAGCGATAAAACTATAATATATTACCAATTGTGATACTGTACAATAATTGTTATTGGTGGCAGCGCGTGTAAATGTGGCTCGGTAACATTCCCAGTTGCAGTTGCCTTGTGCACACTGGGATTTAATGGTGTAGACTGTGTGGTCCCTAAAATTTGTGCTTATACCATAACTATACATAGATTAGTCCTGCCCTAAATCATTATACAGTGACTAAATATTAATGCTGTACAGTGACTGAATAATGCCACCATACTGAATAAGATCACTATACAGCGACTGGATAACACCACTATACAGTGACTGGATAACACCACTATACAGTGACTGGATAACACCACTATACAGTGACTGGATAACACCACTATATTGTGACTGGATAACACCTCTCTATACAGTGACTGGATAACACCTCTCTATACAGTGACAGGATAACACCACTATACAGTGACAGGATAACACCACTATACAGTGACAGGATAACACCACTATACAGTGACTGGATAACACCACTATACAGTGACTGGATAACACCACTATACAGTGACAGGATAACACCACTATACAGTGACTGGATAACACCTCCATACAGTGACAGGATAACACCACTATACAGTGACAGGATAACACCACTATACAGTGACAGGATAACACCACTATACAGTGACAGGATAACACCACTATACAGTGACTGGATAACACCACTATACAGTGACTGGATAACACCACTATACAGTGACTGGATAACACCACTATACAGTGACTGGATAACACCACTATACAGTGACTGGATAACACCACTATACAGTGACTGGATAACACCACTATACAGTGACAGGATAACACCACTATACAGTGACAGGATAACACCACTATACAGTGACAGGATAACACCACTATACAGTGACAGGATAACACCTCTATACAGTGACTGGATAACACCACTATACAGTGACAGGATAACACCACTATACAGTGACAGGATAACACCACTATACAGTGACAGGATAACACCACTATACAGTGACAGGATAACACCACTATACAGTGACAGGATAACACCACTATACAGTGACTGGATAACACCACTATACAGTGACAGGATAACACCACTATACAGTGACAGGATAACACCTCTATACAGTGACAGGATAACACCACTATACAGTGACTGGATAACACCACTATACAGTGACAGGATAACACCACTATACAGTGACTGGATAACACCACTATACAGTGACAGGATAACACCACTATACAGTGACAGGATAACACCACTATACAGTGACAGGATAACATCACTATACAGTGACTGGATAACACCACTATACAGTGACAGGATAACACCACTATACAGTGACAGGATAACACCACTATACAGTGACAGGATAACACCACTATACAGTGACAGGATAACACCACTATACAGTGACAGGATAACACCACTATACAGTGACTGGATAACACCACTATACAGTGACTGGATAACACCACTATACAGTGACAGGATAACACCACTATACAGTGACAGGATAACACCACTATACAGTGACAGGATAACACCTCTATACAGTGACTGGATAACACCACTATACAGTGACAGGATAACACCACTATACAGTGACAGGATAACACCACTATACAGTGACAGGATAACACCACTATACAGTGACTGGATAACACCACTATACAGTGACTGGATAACACCACTATACAGTGACTGGATAACACCACTATACAGTGACTGGATAACACCACTATACAGTGACTGGATAACACCACTATACAGTGACAGGATAACACCACTATACAGTGACAGGATAACACCACTATACAGTGACAGGATAACACCTCTATACAGTGACTGGATAACACCACTATACAGTGACAGGATAACACCACTATACAGTGACAGGATAACACCACTATACAGTGACAGGATAACACCACTATACAGTGACTGGATAACACCACTATACAGTGACTGGATAACACCACTATACAGTGACTGGATAACACCACTATACAGTGACTGGATAACACCACTATACAGTGACTGGATAACACCACTATACAGTGACAGGATAACACCACTATACAGTGACTGGATAACACCACTATACAGTGACAGGATAACACCTCTATACAGTGACTGGATAACACCACTATACAGTGACTGGATAACACCACTATACAGTGACAGGATAACACCACTATACAGTGACAGGATAACACCACTATACAGTGACAGGATAACACCTCTATACAGTGACTGGATAACACCACTATACAGTGACAGGATAACACCACTATACAGTGACTGGATAACACCACTATACAGTGACAGGATAACACCACTATACAGTGACTGGATAACACCACTATACAGTGACAGGATAACACCACTATACAGTGACTGGATAACACCACTATACAGTGACTGGATAACATCACTATACAGTGACTGGATAACACCACTATACAGTGACTGGATAACACCACTATACAGTGACTGGATAACACCACTATACAGTGACTGGATAACACCACTATACAGTGACAGGATAACACCACTATACAGTGACTGGATAACACCACTATACAGTGACTGGATAACACCACTATACAGTGACTGGATAACACCTCTATACAGTGACTGGATAACACCACTATACAGTGACAGGATAACACCACTATACAGTGACTGGATAACACCACTATACAGTGACAGGATAACACCACTATACAGTGACAGGATAACACCACTATACAGTGACAGGATAACACCACTATACAGTGACTGGATAACACCACTATACAGTGACAGGATAACACCACTATACAGTGACAGGATAACACCACTCAGGGATGTGGAATTCCTATCGCCTGACGCCGGGACTAGCAGTTTTGGACGCCGGGCAGGTGAATTTATCATTATTATTTTTATTTTTTTTCTCAAAACCAACAGCGATTGGGCATTTCTGAAGCAAATTTCAGACCAAGTGTGGAGACGCCAGAGTATAAATATCTCGCCCGCCCTCCCCCCAAACAATAGTAGATTTAAGATACCCCCCTAGCCTGACACGCCGGCTCTAGTAAGCAGTCATCTGCTGCTCCGTGATTTATTTCCAAAAGCAATAACCCCGGTGGTATTATTATACTGACCTCAAACGACATTGACATAAAAACGTGTCTTATTTTAAACCGGGACAAACATTGCTGAAGTTTGGAAAATAAGAGGAAAAAATAGCAGACAAATGTTTACTGGATGGTATTGGGTCATGCTGGAAGAGATATAACCAGGCTTTGTCTCCGAGCGCAGACAACTTGGGCGAGCGAGTGCAGTTTTGTATTTGAAGAAATGTGGCGCCACCTACTGTCGGCAAATTGCAGTTGCTTGTCTAGACGTCTTTTCATTTTCATTAATGTTTTAAAGAAGCACCGCGGGAATTATTATTATTATTTTTTTATAGTGCAGCATAGGCTATTAGAGAATAATAATGCAGAGGCTCTCGTGTATGTCTTGTGCTTACCGGTGTTAGCTGATGTGGCAGGCATGGCACAGGCTTTATTGTTGGATGCACACAGGATCTCTGAAATGACTTGATAATGCTGCCTACCTTTTTGCCATGAATCCTCTGGTTGAGGGTGTGGAGTCTCATCACAGCACCTGGTCATCTCATCAGACTGCCAGTGCTGCAGCTCGGGATGAACTCATTAGAATCGTAAGTGGTTTAAGGTCAGTTCATACTGAGCAGTTTTTATGAACTTTCTCAAAGTGCATTTTTTTTTGAGAAGTATTGCCATGAGGCAAAATTTTTAGGTTGTAGTTGCACCTAGATGCCCCTCAACTACTGAAGACAGTGCTTCCCAAATCATGTTGCAAAACTACAACTCCTAGCATGCCCGGACAGCCAAAGGCTGTCCGGGCATGCTAGGAGTAGTAGTTTTGCAACAGCTCGAGGTACCCTGGTTGGAAAAACGCCAGCGTAAGAGAACGGCAGTACTGAAAAGCTAGGGCTACGCTACGTCAATGACAACATTGCAGTGTGAGACTGCGATCTTCACCTAGCCTAGACAACACGTAATATGTGCAACTTGCTGCTCAGATAGCTAGCCAGATTCCTCTTTCAGGAATATAGGGACGCTGAGTGATCTGGTTATTTGCTACAGCATGGAATCTCAATGGTAAAGTTCTGACATTCTCCTCCACAGGTCTCTGCTGCAGCAATTACAGAAGCTCCAGGCTTTAGTAACAGGAAAAGTGCCAAGACCCTGCAAACTTGCAGCGACCCAGACAGGAACTTGTCTTATGGTAAGGAACCTAGGATAAGATGACGTCCGTGATGGTGGAACGGTACAGTAGTTTGTCACTTTTGGACTTTGGAGACCACCTGGTATTTGTGGAAAGATAGTCATTGTCCTAGTCCTAAGCCAAAGACTCCTTAAAGGGGTACTCCGGTGCTTAGACATCTTATCCCCTATCCAAAGGATAGGAGATAAGATGCCTGATCGCGGGGATCCCGCCGCTGGGGACCCCCATGATCTTGCACGCCGCACCCCTTTTAAAATCAGTCCCCGGAGCGTGTTCGCTCCGGGTCTGATTACTGTCGATCACGGGGCCGGAGCGTTGTGACGTCAATTTGGATATGCCATAAATGGTTCCTTCTGACCCGGTTGCGGGAGGTAACTGGGATTCCAAAAAAACAGCCAAGCAGGCTGAACATAGACATTAGGCATTGGGTGAAAAGAACATAGCCCTACGATAAATGTCTTTTCTGTATCACCTGTTCATGAATGTTCTTAAGTAGGTGTGCACCATTAAAGGGGTACTCCACCCCTAGACATCTTATCCCCTATCCAAAGGAGACCCCCACGATCTCCCTGCTGCACCTGGAGTTAGTTTAGAGTGTCAGGTGCTGCGCAGGAGCCTCGTGACGTCACGGTCACGCCATCTCAATGCAAGTCTATGGGAGGGGGCGTGACGGCCATCACACCACCTCCCATAGACTAGCATTGAGGGGACATGACCGTGATGTCACGAGCTTCCGGCGCTGCATCGTACGCTGTAAACTACCGCCAGGTGCAGCAGGGAGATCGCAGGAGTCTCCGGCGGCAGGATCCTCGCGATCAGACCAGGGATGTCTGGGATGCCGCAGCTGAGATCCCCCGTGATCAGACATCTTATCTACTATCCTTTGGATAGGGGATAAGATGTCTAGGGGCGGAGTACACCTTTAACTATTCTCCACCATCGACTACTCTGCATACCAACTCTTATAAGTTTTATGAGTTTTGTCTTCAGAAGTAAAGTGCTAACTACCGTGCATGTATGAGATTGACGATATACTTATGGGCGCTACTGAGTTACATAGTAGACCTAGAAATAATAAACATGTCCATTAAGTTTAGCCAAGGGAGGGGAGAATATAAATGGGAGGAATATTGGGGGGGGGGGAAACCAAGTGTCTTCTTGAGTAGGTGTAGACACAAACTGGGTTTTCCCCAAAGGGCTGAACAAATGTGAGCACACATGTTACTTGTAGTTTTTGTACAATGGTCCCTTAAAAGGGTACTCTGCTGCTCAGCTTTTGGAACAAACTGTTCCGAACGCTGGAGCCAGCAGTTGGAGCAGTGATGCTATAGCCCCGCCCCCTCATGTCATTATGCCACGCCCCCTCCCATAGACTTGCATTGAGGGGGTGGATCATGACATCATGAGGGGGCGGGGCTATGACGTCACAAACTCCTGGCTCCAGCGTTCGGAACAGTTTGTTCCAAACGCTGAGCAGCAGAGTACCCCTTTAAGTCACAATATTAAGATCTGCTGGGAGCTGTAAATCACTGTCTATGTAGAGGACAGGAGCTTCTTCAGGGTCCTGTACAGAACACAGTGTCCTAAAAATGTAATGTAGCCGCCCTCACCTGGTATCCAAAGGAGCAGCTAACCCTGGTACAGGTAAAGAGCACAGAACATGTAATACCTCCCTGTACTGTAGGGGGCGCTACCAGACACCAGTCAGTGCATACACTTCAGTAATACAGGTGTTTTACCAGTGAATGCCCATTCTGCTTGGTCGGTTCTTCCGGCCATTGACATTTTTCACAGATCTGGACTGTCTGTACATTGTATGTTGAGTCTGGTTTCAAGTTATAATGGTCCAGAAAAGACCATTGTATATAATAATATTGTAACCTGAGGCCATTGTAGGTTGATGGACCACTGTATAAGTAACTGAGTATCCTCCATTAGGTGTGCAGGGATTTTCCCCGATTGCCCCCCAAAAATTTGCCAGGGGCCAAGAAGTGGAAGGGTAAATAAAAACAAAACAAAAAAAACTACCGTACTACTTTCTTCCTCCGGATGCTCCCAGGTTCAATGCTACCACTATTCGTGAGTCTCCGGCGGAATTGTGACATCACCATACACCGTGCACAGGACTGCCGCAGCCAATCACTGGCCTTCATGGTCATGTGCAACAACAAATGTAGTCCCGTGCACAGTGTACACTGGGCAGCTTCCGCTGGGGATCCCCGGCATTGGAGCCGGAAAAAACCTTTGGGTGAGTATGAGTTTTTTTTTATTTATTTACCCTTCCATTCTCCCTATCCTGGGAAATACCCTCTTCCAAACTATTGTAGTAACCCATTGTAACGTAAAACTATTATGCAATCGATAAACCAAAGTGAATTAAACTTCTTAAATTAAACAATCTGCACAATCATCACACACAGGAAACACCCACCTCGTGACATGTTTCTCTGACGGTTTGGTGTCTTCAGGGGAAAAATGGGTCAGTGTAACTTAGTGCTCTTCAGGGGTCTGCCCTATTCTTCTCCACTGTGACTATAGATGCTCATGTTATTTATGTACCTGATAGATATTTAAAACAGTAATAATAGCCCTCCTCTTTAACCGCCTTTAACCAGTTTTCTTCCAAAACTGCCCATATACAACGGACTACACGTCTTGGCCTACCTAGTGAGAAGGGCTCTTTACTAAACTAGACTGGACTTGCTTACAGCTTCCACTAGAAGCAGAACACCTCGTACAGATTTTTACAGCATGCAGCGAGCTAATAGTAGCTATTAAAACCCATATACATTTAGCACCCCCTAGTGGTGGCTGTGTAAAGCTTGAATGTTAAAGAATACCTGTCATCAAACCATATTTTCTAAACTAACTCAGAATTATATTCCCTAACTACTCCTAACACCCCTCCTGCCCTTAAATTTTTTTTCAAAGCTTTAAAAAGCTCTGTATCGTACCTTTCCCCTTGCTCACATTGTCTGAGCTCCCGACAGGAGGAAAAGGGCGTTGCCCAGCAGGCACAACGTCTCTGAAGCCTACGAGAGTTATGCCTACCATGCCCCTGCTTGTACTTCCTGAGTTTGGACTTCTGCAAGTCCAGGTGGAGACCAAACTAACTGTTTGACTTGCACAGGGAACAGAACAGAGCCACCTAGTGGCCGTTTTTTCAACCACATTAAAAACATATAAAGGCTGAGAATTTTTACAGCAAGTAAAGTGTCTTATAATAACATAAGGAACAATATATTAAAAGTTTAGTTTGGTGACAGGTACTCTTTAATAATTTACTCCATGACTTTCCAGTAAAAAGAAAATTGAGCTCTATTTAGCACCAACCCTTTACAAGAGTGTTTCCCAACCAGGGTGCCCCCAGCGGTTGCAAGACTACAACTCCCAGCATGCCCGGACAGCCGAAGGCTGTCCGGGCATGCTGGGAGTTGTAGTCTTGCAACAACTGGAGGAAACACTGCCTTACGAAAATATATAAAATATTAACACAGATCATTTGTTCTAGACCCACGAGCAATCAAAACTAAAGTGACAGTGCACATTTAATTTATATTAAAATAAAAAATTAAAGGGGTTATCCAGGGAAAAAACTTTTTTTTATATATATATATATCAACTGGCTCCAGAACATTAAACAGATTTGTAAATTACTTCTATTAAAATATCTTAATCCTTTCAGTACTTATGAGCTGCTGAAGTTGAGTTGTTCTTTTCTATCTAAGTGCTCTCTGATGACACGTGTCTCGGGAACTGTCCAGAGTAGAAGCAAATCCCCATAGCAAACCTCTGTGCAGTTCCCGAGACAAGCAGAGATGTCAGCAGAGAGCACTGTTGCCAGACAGAAAACAACAACTCAACTTCAGCAGCTGATAATTATTGAAAGGATTACGATTTTTTTAATAGAAGTAATTTACAAATCTGTTTAACTTTCTGGAGCCAGTTGATATAAGAAAAAAACTTTTTCCCTGGAATACCCCTTTAATACATTTAGTGGAGCTTGAGGCCAATTCTTAGTTTTGCTATGGGGCCATTAAGTGGTAAGGACATATGTTTTTCCTTTTTTTAATTTTTTTATTAGTCTTCTCTGTAGGTTTTTCTTTCTTTTAACTGTGGGAGGAGCTTTCTCCTGCGCTGCCCCTATAGGCAAGAATGTGCATCTGCAGCCATATGACAATCTTCATGTGTGGCCGTGGTCACTTCTGTGTGCATGTGTATTAATGGAGCCGTTCCTTTCCTTTTATCTGTATCACTGAGCCTTGGCTGTCGGTTTATATAACACATAATGACTAATAAAGTTGCATTACCTCTATACTAACATACTAGATGGAGTTTCCTGTTTGCACGTTGTCTCTCTGACATCTCTTTCCTCTCTGCAGGTTGTCGTACTGTGTTTTATTCTTGCCTTTGGTTCCATGATTCCATCCTTCCCAGCATTCTCTTCGGGGTCTAAGACAGTGAAATCATCCCCTCTTTTGGCTCCTGACCTGTATACCCTCGGCCAGAGTAAGACACCGAGCAACAATCTTTTTCCTTCCTTTCTTCTTAAAGGAGTCCTCCTCTTTCGACAATCCCTACTTCTAAGGCAGCATTCACATCACAATTCGGGAATACAGCAGCCGGATCCGACAGGGGGAATTTAAAGGTGTACTCCGGTGGAAAAAACATTTTTTCAAATCAATTGGTGCCAGAAAGTTAAAGAGATTTGTAAATTACTTCTATTAAAAAAAATCTTAATCCTTCTAGTACTTATCAGCTTTCTTTCTGGAGTTCTTTTTAGTCTGACCACAGTGCTCTCTGCTGACACCTCTGTCCATGTCAGGAAATGTCCAGAGTACAAGCAAATGCCCATAGCAAACCTCTCCTGCTCTGGACAGTTCCTGATAAGGACAGAGGTGTCAGCAGAGAGCACTGTGGTCAGACTGAAAATAACGACACAACTTCCTGTGGAGCATAGAGCAGCTGATAAATACTGGAAGGATTAAGATTTTTAAATAGAAGTAATTTACAAATCTGTTTAACTTTCTGGCACCAGTTGATTCAAAAAAAAAATTTTTTTTCCACCAGAGTACCCCTTTAAAATAGTCTGCTGCTGTATCCCTCCATACCCTATTCATTTAATTAAGCCGTAAGGAGTCAGCTAGTGCTAGTAATTTTTGGACCGTATCCGGTTTTGTTGGTTTACTGAAAACGGTGCTCTGCTGCAGTTTCAGTCTGGCAACAAAAACACATACGGTCCAAAAATGACTCGAACCGGAGTTACCAGCTGACTCTGTCCGGCTCATTAAAATGAATGGAGTACGACCGGGATATGGCAAGGATACAGCAGTAGCCTTTTTTTTTTTTTAAATACTCCCTCCACATTCGGCTGCTGTATCCCTAAGGGTAGGATCACAAACAGGGCCTCTGAATGACACACAGAGCAGCAGAGACTGCCGACATCGCATCCTCAGCGTCAAATACGATGCAGATGCTCTGTGTTTGACCTATTAGCCAGACGGCTGTCACGCCCTCTCCCATAGACATGAATGGAGGGAACGTGGTGTGATGGCACATCTCCAGTTCCGGAAACAAAGAGCTTTTTTGTGACTGGAGACGCAGCCCCGCATAGAATGCAGGTGCTGCACAGAGATCGCGGGGGTCCCATCGGCGGGTCCCCCTCCCCCCCCCCGCAATCAGATATCTTATCCCCTATCCTTTGGCCGAATAACCTCTTTAAGGCTAGAAAGAGCACATCTCTTTTTCCCTGGAGGACCCAGCAGGTCAGTGCGTTAAAAGAACAGCTTATTGATTTCAGTGGGTGTTGTGTAATGCTTAATTTTTCCTGCGGAGGTGCTGCAGGGAAACTAAACACTTGTTTCCAGATTTACAGATTATAGCTGATAACTGGGGGGGTTCCACCAAGATTAATCCCTTTGATCAGCTTATTGGTGGGGTCTTTTTTAATCGAAAAAAGGTTGATGATATGGGAGAGCCTCTTTAACATATTTGTTTACGGCCTTCTAGTAGGGAACACTTGACACCACTTTCGTTACCCCTAATAACATAAAAAAATAAAACCAACATCTGACCAAAATGGGCCTAGTCTGATATGTTCCTTCCTCAGGTTGATCGGTAAAAGTACAACGCGTTTCGGCACACACTCGTGCCTTCCTCAGGTCCACAATAAATAAGTTACGGTGTCTTGATTAGTACCCTTGTGCGGCGGCTGCTAGTGCTCGGTCGGCGGCATGCCGCCGACCGAGCGCTAGCAGCCGCCGCACATGGGTACTAATCAAAACACCATAACTTGTTTAATGTGGACCTGAGGAAGGCGCGAGTGTGTGACGAAACACGTTGTCCTTTTACCAATCAACCAGAATAAAAAGTCCTATGTATGTGCTGGCGTATTGAAGTTTTTTACTACATAAAGTAGCGCGCAAACGTCTTCCTTATTCCGTACCCTTCTGGATACGGATAGGGGGGGGGGGGGTGTCAAGCTGTAAACTGTTCCACATCCCGCATAACCCCAAAACCCAAGGTAGAGTTGTGCCCACCTATTTGCACAACTGCAAAAGGTCAGTACGTCACTATAGGTGTGGTGGCGGGTTATTTGCTACTTTTACTCCTAAGATACCGCACGAGGTGGCGCCCCGTATTTTTTCTTTCCTTTTCGTCCATACTCCTATCACAGAATGGCATTGGGAAAGAACAAGAGATGGAGAAAGCTGTCAGGGCATGCTGGAGAGACAAAGGTCGTAGGTCACAATGCGAATATACGACTATTGATCTAAATGGGTTGGAAAACTCTTCAATGTGATTGAAGTAGCTGCTTTCTACAGGTGGTGTCCACATGTGGGTGAACTATCGAGCAAATACCATCATCTGGGGAAAAATACCTTCAAACCTGGAAGGGGAACTTTTGATCTGCACTCAAACCATATAAACGTCTTGTACTTTGAATGTAGTTGAGGAGTTTGACATTGACGTATCCTATAGTAGTGGCCAATGGATTTATGGGCCACACTGACCGCATGGGAACAATTGTGCGCCATTTTAGTTTTGTTTGATTTTATCCACTTTTACGAGAAATTGTCAAGACACAGGTTTGTAATGTATTATTTTTTTTTGCAGTCCGCTCCCGAAGTCTCTTGTCCTACGATGAAGGAGCTGGAGTTTCAGCAGAGGATCCTGCCGCAGGTTTGGGAGACCACAGAAAATGGACCTCTGGCGCAGCATCTTTCAGCAAACATCTCGAAAACACGGCTCATGAAAGGGACAAGTACTATGGACAGACAGACCGGAAGAACCAGACACATGGAAAGTTCACAAGGCAGGAAGAGGGGTGAGTAGTCACAGTCGACTTTAAAAAAAAAAAAAGTTTGCCACCGGAGTACCCCTTTAATCATCTGGTGCCAGAAAGTTAAACAGATTTGTAGGTTACTTCTATTAAAAAATCTTAATCCTTCCAGTACTTATTAGCTGCTGAATACTACAGAAGAAATTCTTTTCTCTTTGGAACACAGTGGCATCATGACCACAATGCTCTCTGCTGACATCTCTGTCCATTTTAGGAACTGTCCAGAGCAGTATATTTTTTCTATGGGGATTTTCTCCTATTCTGGACAGTTCTTAAAATGGACAGAGATGTCAGCAGAGAGCACTGTGCTCGTGATGTCAGCAGAGAGCTCTGTGTTCCAAAAAGAAAATAATTTCCTCTGCAGTATTCAGCAACTAATAAGTACTGGAAGGATTAAGATTTTTTAATAGAAGTAATTTACAAATCTGTTTAACTTTCTGGCACCAGTTGATTAAAAAAAAAAAAATAAGTTTTCCACCAGAGTACCCCTTTAAGCTTGTCTTGGCGTTGATACATTTTGATCTACCGCTCCCCAGGTGTCTTATTATATTTAACTTTATTGCAAATGGTCTTATTTATAAATATTATAATATATATTTCAAAAGAGGCCATACAGCTTCAATAGCTAATGGATAAACATTTCTTTAAAGGACAACTGCAGTGGTAAACATTTAAATATGTCCGTGCCCAGGCCTCAAAATTAAACAAAATAAACTCATACATACCTTCCTACGAGCCCCCGTTGGTCCGGCACAGGCCTCACGGTCCGGCAGTGCTGTCGTCATTCCACTTTCTGGGGATGGGGACGCCGCAGAGCCATCAGCGTATCACCGTCCGCAGCGATGTCCTGCCCCGGCCTGTGATAGGCTGAGCCCACTGTTATGTAAGAAGCTCTGGCCGGCTTCTTACATGACAGTGGGCTCAGCCTATCACAGGCCGGGGCGGGACATCGCTACGGCCGGTGATACGCCGACTGCTCTGCGGCGTCCCCAGGAAGTGGAATGACGTCAGCACTGCCGGACCGTGAGGCCTGTGCCGGACCAACGGGGGCTCGTAGGAAGGTATGTATGAGTTTATTTTGTTTATTTTTGAGGCACGGGCACGGGCATATATATAAGTGTACCACTACAGTTGTCCTTTAACTGACTGCCACTTTTCCTGATCTCACTATACACATGATCGCCCGGCCTACCTAAAGGTTCATGTGTTCTCAATGGAGAGGGAAGGGGTAAGCCACTGCCAGATGGCTCTGGTGGCAGCCTATTTCTGCAAAAGGGTTGCATTTGAAATCCAGCATGCCCGATCCTTCTTTCCCCTGGCATCTTCTGTTGGAGGAGAGTTGAGAGGCCTCCTTAGACATTAGACAGTCGGTCGGTCCAACCGAAATTGGCAGATTCAGCCAACATTTGACTAAAATGTATAGAAACGTTTAAGGGGTACTCCAGTGCTCCAGCGTTCTGAAAATTTTGTTCAGAACGCTCAGAGCCAGGGGCCGTGATCGTGACGTCACTGCCACCCCCCCTTGTGACGTCACGCCTCCTCCATTCATGTCTATGGGAGGGGGCGTATACACGCCCCCTCCAATAGACATGAATGGAAGGGGCGTGGTATGACAGCACAAGGGGGCGTGACTGTGACATCATGACCACTGTTTAAAATGCTGGGTGCTGTGTGAGATCGAGGGGGGCCCAGCAGCGGGACCCCCGTGATCAGACATCTTATCCGCTATCCTTTGAATAGGGGATAAAATGTCTAACAGCAGAGTACCCCTTTAAGACTCTCAAAGAGAGGTCAACACCAGTACCATGCAAAATCTACCCAATGCCTTTGGCGCCCGTATTTAACTCTCTAGCACAGAACTGGTTTAAAGAGGTATTCCAGGAAAAACTTTTTTTTATATATATATCAACTGGCTCCAGAAAGTTAAACAGATTTGTAAATGACTTCTATTAAAAAATCTTAATCCTTCCAATAATTATCAGCTGCTGAAGTTGAGTTGTTCTTATCTGTCTGGCAACAGTGCTCTCTGCTGACATCTCGGGAACTGCACAGAGTAGAAGAGGTTTGCTATGGGGATTTGCTTCTACTCTGGACAGTTCCCGAGACAGGCGTCATCAGAGAGCACGTAGACAGAAAAGAACAACTCAACTTCAGCAGCTCATAAGTACTTTACAAATCTGTTTAACTTTCTGGAGCCAGTTGATATATATAAAAAAGTTTTTTCCTGGATAACCCCTTTGCGTTCCAAATTATTCATTTTTTTTATAAGCCTGGTAGAAATGCAGGTAGCTTTCGCTTATAGACCCTGACCAAGGTTACCTTTGTTCATCCTGAAAATAATCAAGACAACTACTATAAAAACAGCCGCCTTTGTGATCAGCTGATCGTTGTCTGGCACATGGGGCCCCCTGGGAACAGTCTTTTCCCCTACAATATGTTACATTACATGGTGAGACCACCAGAGCAATAGCTGCTATTATTTCCTCTAATCTGGCTTGTAGATAGTGCGCATGGACAAGAGGTGTATCTATAGACAACCCCATTAAAGGGAGTCTGTCAGTTCTTTCTTATGGTCAGAACTGTAGACATGAACCGATACAGTAGCTAAACAAATGATACCTGTTTCTTAGCTGATGGCTGTTTGCAAATATATAAAATCATGCTTTCCTTTCAAGCTGGTGTGTCACAAAGACAGTACAGAGCTGCTGCAGCATGCTTGCCTCCTCCCTCCCCTACCCCTCCCTGCTCTGCATGATTGACTTACTGGGATTAATGTTGGAAGCCAAGCAGGAAAAGGCATGCTATATCTCAGCACCTCCTCTGTGAAGCTCAGAAGGAAAATGTGACTTTATAACTTTCCAAACAGCCGCGAGATAAGAGATGGGTATCATTTGTTTGATAGCTTATCTGCCCATGTCTGCAACTCTGCCCATGATACAGACCGGACAGATTGCCTGTAAGGGTATGGTAACTTATCGACAGCAGGTGTCTCACAGCTGAAATTCCATTTGTGGATTTTCAGCAGATTACGTTGCTACCCATTAAAGTCAATCGGTGGCGACATAATCCGACAGTGGAAAATCTGCAGTATTCCTACATTGCATGAGCTAAGTATGACGGAACCCATAAAGAGTACCTGTCCCAAATAAAACTTTTAATATCGTGTTCCTTGTGTAATTAGCAGACACTTTCCCATTCATTTGCTTTTAAAATTATCAACATAAATATAAAATGTAAAATAAAAAACTGCCAGTAAGTGGCTCTATTATGTTCCCTGCCACAATTAAAACAGTGAGTTTGGTCTCCTCCCGGCCTGGCAGGAGTCCAAACTCAGGAAGCTTCTCTGCACTGAGCATGATTGATAGCTGCACAGAAAGTGAAAGCTCCACAGATTCTCACAGAAAGATGCACAGACTGACAGCTGTAGGAGACCCTCACTGATAGCAACACAGACTGAGACATGCACAGAGCTTGAGGTCTTCTATTCATCACAGCACTGCAATGATGTGAGGGCGGAAGTGGTCCCCCAGCTGGCTTCAGTGATGTCATGCCTGCTGGGAAACGCCCACTTTCTCCTGCTGGGAAAAAAAATTTAAGCTTGGAAGGAGTAGTTAGGGAACATATCCTGAGTTAGTTTAGAAAAGGTTATTTGGTGACAGGTAATTTTTAACGCTCTCAAATGACATATGGATATTTTAGAGCAGCTACCTCCTTCATTCAGCCAGTAAACTATCCCCAACATCCAATAATAGTTGCAATGTTTGCCTGCGAATTGTAGTTCCGTAATTAACTCATTAGCGTCACTCAGTACCAAGCTTCGGGCTGCATTATGTAAATGTGCGACGGCATGTCCTTTGTGATCAATTTACTGACTGTGACCTTTTCTCTTTCTTACAGGGGCAGATCTTATGAGCTCTTGTAGGGTTGGCAGTAAAGTGAGAGGGGTCGACAGCTGAGCACTATACGTGGGTGGAGCAGGAAGCAAGAAAATAAATAAATAAACTGGGATTTCTGAAATCAGAGACTAAAACACTACGGTGATCCCAGTCCGGAATCACCCCAAACCCCACCCCCCTCTACAAGATTTAGGCCTGCAGCACCGTGGCATCACCGTAATGTGTGCAGAGACTTTGTCAACACGGAGCTGACGCAACTGCCCTTCTCGTGCCCGAGGCGATAAGTGTGGAGGGGGACGCTGACTGCGGCTTCTTCTATACACCAGAGGAGTATTCCAATGCTCAACCTTCCATCTTGCACTATAAGGAGCCCGATCCTCCTCACTCATAGATAAAGACTTTATGGAAAGCAAGACCACTTCTTACAGAAAAAACAAAACGCCAATGATACCGATTTGTTGCCAGGAAATGACTTTTATTCAGCATCGCGCCCTGCTCTGCCCATAAGCACACCGGCCTGGACCCCTCTGCTTGTGGCCTCCGAGGTCCCCCTCTGTCCCTGTACAGAACACACACACATCTTGGGTCTCCGGAGAAGATAGTTAACGCAAGCTTTGTACGCACAGATACAGATTTATACGCTTCTTCTTTTTCTCATCTCTGCTCTCTCTGCCTGCTTCAGTCAAAGCAAAATAATAATAATAAAGAAAAAAAACAAAAAAAAAAATAATAGCATCAGAAATACGTCTCCGGTGTGAGTTACTGAAAAGAGAGGGAGATAAAACAGGTCGAATGCAACAACAACAACAAAAAAAGATGTAATCCCAGGGCAAAAAAAGCAATGGAATGTGTATAGCAGTATTTTCCAACCAGGGTGCCTCAAGCTGTTGCAAAACCACAACTCCCAGCATGCCCGGACAGCCAATGGCTGTCCGTGCATGCTGGGAGTTGTAGTTTTGCAACAGCTGGGGGCACCCTGGTTGGAAAACACTGGTGTTTAGCTGGGCTGCAAGGGGTCAACCAGTCAGCTGCAGATGTTAGCAGCCATGGAAAAGTCAGAAAGCAGTGACTCCAGTGATACATTCACTTTAAGTAGCCATATATTTCCACAATATCATGCTCAAATAATGCCACTATACAGTGCCCAAATAATACTGCTATACAGTGCTAGAATAGCACCATACGTAGCTCAGATAACAGCACCATACAAAGCCTAAATAATGCTACTATACAGTGCTAAAATAATGGGACCTTACAGAACTCAAATAATACTGACATACAGGGGCGTTGCTAGGGGGGGGGCTAATGGGGCTGTAGCCCCATGTCTCAGGTCCATAACCCCAGGTCGCTGGCTACCACTGTTTTATTTTTCTTGCCGCCGCTGCTTTAAGAGGGCGTGGTTAGGGCGTGTCTGAGGGTGTGGTTAGGGGGCGTGGCTGAGCTATGGGCTCTAGCCCTGGGTCTCTTGGAGACCTAGCAATGCCCCTGTTGTCATAGAGTGCTTAAATAATATACAATGCCCAAATAAAACCACAATGCACACCTCAAAGAATAGCACTATACAGTGCTAGAATAATACCGCCATGCAGTGTTCAAACAATACAAGTATACAGTTCTAGAATAATACCACCATACTGACATAAGATAATACCACCACACCACTCAAATTATTACTACCATGCAGTGCTGAAATAATGCAACAGTACAGTGCTAGAAATAAACCACCTTAGAGAACTCAAATAATATACTGTGATATAGTGCAACAGCTGGAGGCACCCTGGTTGGGAAACACCGGTGTTTAGCCAGGCTGCAAGGGGTTACCCAGTCAGCTGCAGATGTTTGCAGCCATGGAAAAGTCAGTGCGCAGTGACTCCAGTAATTCCTAATCATCCTTCCTGCTGCTGACAGATCACATGCACCTAATGAGATCAAGCATCGCTTCAGCGACTGCCTCTCCCGAGCACTTGTATAACTGCAACCCCCCCCCCCCCTCCCCCCCAGGGGTCTCCTGTGTAGTCCATGCTAGGGACACTTGCACCGTTACACAATCACCTGTCAGCATTAATAACGAAACTTTGTCCGACTGTATTAAATGTGCAAAAATATACAGTGCCGTTACCTGTGATGGGCAGCCGCAGCCAGCAGTACACATTTCATGGCGTCCCGTGCAGTACCTTCTGTCGATTACTATTACTATAATGTAGATGGCATAAAGGGAATGTATCATCCAGTGCTGTGGAGTCGGAGTCGAGGAGTCAGAGTCGGACGAAATTTTGGGTACCTGGAGTCAGAGTCGGCAAACAATGCACCGACTCCAACTCCTACTAAATTTAGATTGGAATAAAAAAAAAGTTAAATGTCCCAATTCACAAAAAGTTATAATTAATGACTTCTCTACTGTAAGAATAAAGACCAATGCATGCAGTGCCTCACGTAACCGCACAACGAACATGTTAAGTGACCGTGAAGAAGCTTTTCATGTGCTTCACTATATGGCACGCAACGCACAATTAGGAGCAGCAATACTTATACTTTCCATAGTGTTGTGTTCTGCTGTTACAGGGAACCCATGGGTAACCTAGCCTCTCACTGATAAGGGATTAAGTAAATATGTTTTTTTGCAGGACTAGAGACACTTGTATAAGTGAAGGGAATGGAGGGTCAATAGTTCGAGACTGAAGATGTAAACCATTGGAAAAACTGCTGTCATTAAGCTAAGGCTATAAAAACTTGTAAACTCCGATTGTTAGCTTAAACTTTAAAGATGACTATGGGATTCTACTAGGGAAATCATGTTTTATAATAAATGCCCCTTCCTGGATCCTCCCACTGCCCTATCTTCAGCAGCAGATCAGCACACAAAAAGGAGAAGGCAGCAGCTTCTGCCCAACTACCTCTCTCTGCTAGAAGAGCTTAGAAGAACTTGGTGGAACAGCTTCTTGGATTCAACTGTAAGTGTTTATAAATACATTCGCATATTATATACAGAGGAGTCGGAAGTACAAAAAACTGCGGAGTCGGAACATTTATCTACCGACTCCACGGCCCTGGTATCATCAAAAAAATGGCCTGTTGATTAAATCAAGTTTTCTATGTTAGTTTTTTAAAGAATTTTTTTATATATATTTTTTTTATATTTTGCTAACTATATTAAATCCCAATAATCCCACCGTTTTAATTCTTACTACTAGGGCCTAAAAATATTGCTAGGACTTCCTGTTCCGTACAGATCACTTCCCAGCAGTCTTCTCCTCACCATAGATAAAATGCTATTCACAATAACCGAAGCTCAGAGATCAGCCTCCCCCTCCCTGCAGAATGATATTTGCACAGGTCATAGAGCATGCCCGGAAAACGCTCCCATTCTAGTAAATAGGGTCTGCTTCAGATCTTTGTTGTCTATGTCCACAGGGCGTTGCTGTAAAAGTGTTTCTCTAAATGCTGTTAAAAACATCTCATGCAAGATGACAACCCCCATAATAATGCATGGGAAAAAATAAAAATAATTATAAATCAGAAAACAGAAACTGGTTAGAAAAAAAAGAACATGTTTCAGAATCTCTCTTATCAGTACAAAAAAATAAAAATCCAGGTGATAAATTAACTCTAAGTAGTTTTGCCATATTATACCATGGTATACAAAAAGTATGCCACCATACAGTGCTTAAATAATACCACTATGCAGTATTCAAATATTACAAGCATACAGTTCTAGAATAATACCACCATACAGACCTCATATGATACTACCATACAAATATGAAATAATGCAGTGCTCAAATAATACAACTGTACAGTGCTAGAATCATACCATCTTACAGAACTCAAATAATAAGGTCATATCGTGCTTAAATTATACCAATGTTACAAGGCTTAAAGAAAACCACCATACAGACCTCAAAGACTAGCACTAGAATAATACCACTATGTAGTTTAATAATAGAAGTATACAGTTCTAGAATACCACCATACAGAGCTCAGGCAATACCAACAAACATAACTGAAATAATGCTACTATACAGTGCTCAAATAATACAAGTGTACAGTGCTAGGATCATATGACCTTACAGAACTCAAATATTAACATCAAATAGTGCTTTAAAGGGGTATTCCAGGCCAAAACTTTTTTTTATATATCAACTGGCTCCGGAAAGTTAAACAGATTTGTAAATTACTTCTATTAAAAAATCGTGATCCTTCCAATAGTTATTAGCTCCTGAAGTTGAGTTGCTGTTTTCTGTCTAACTGCTCTCTGATGACTCACGTCCCGGAAGCTGTCCAGCTCCTATGGGGATATTCTCCCATCATGCACAGCTCCTGGGACGTGACATCATCATTGAGCAGTTAGACAGAAAACTTCAGAAGCTAATAACTATTGGAAGGATTAAGATTTTTAAATAGAAGTAATTTACAAATCTGTTTAACTTTCCGGAGCCAGTTGATATATATAAAAAAAAGGTTTTGCCTGGAATACCCCTTTAATAATACAAATATATATTACTCTAAGAAAACCACCATACATACCTCAAAGAATAGCACTATACAGTTCTAGAATAATACCACCATACAAAGCTCAAATAATAACACTATACAGTGCTAGAATAATACCACCATGCAGTATTCAAATAATACAAGTATACAGTTCTAGAATAATACCACCATACAAAGCTCAAATAATACCACTATACAGTGCTAGAATAATACCACCATGCAGTGTTCAAATAATACAAGTATACAGTTCTAGAATAATACCACCATACAAAGCTCAAGTAATGCTACTATACATTGCTCAAATAATACCACTTTACAGTGCTAGAATAATACCGCCATGCAGTATTAAAAAAATACAGGTATACAGTTCTAGAATAATACCACCATACAAAGCGTAGATAATACCACCATACAAAGCTCAAGTAATGCTACTATACAGTGCTCAAATAATACCACTATACAGTGCTAGGGGAACGCCCCTTCCCAGTCTGTGAATCTGACTGAGACTGAGCAGAAAATACAGAGCAATATCAAGGTAGAAAACTAAAAAATAATAAAAATAAAGGCCGGGGGTGGTTTATCATGATGGGGGCAGTGAGCTGGGAGGATTATAACATTTAAAGGGGTATTCCAGGAAAAAACTTTTTTTATATATATCAACTGGCTCCAGAAAGTTAAACAGATTTGTAAATTACTTCTATTAAAAAATCTTAATCCTTTCAGTACTTATGAGCTTCTGAAGTTAAGGTTGTTCTTTTCTGTCTAAGTGCTCTCTGATGACACGTGTCTCGGGAACCGCCCAGTTTAGAAGCAAATTCCCATAGCAAACCTCTTCTAAACTGGGCAGTTCCCGAGACACGTGTCATCAGAGATTACTTAGACAGAAAAGAACAACCTAAACTTCAGAAGCTCATAAGTACTGAAAGGATTAAGATTTTTTTAATAGAAGTAATTTACAAATCTGTTTAACTTTCTGGAGCCAGTTGATATATAAAAAAAAAGTTTTTTCCTGGAATACTCCTTTAACCAGATCATGAGAGGTACTCTTTAAAGGAGTACTGTGGTGCCGTACAACTTATCTCCTATCCAAAGGATAGAGCAGTGTTTCCCAAGCAGGGAGCCTCCAGCTGTTGCAAAACTACAACTCCCAGCATGCCCGGACAGCCAAAGGCTGTCCGGGCATGATGGGAATTGTAGTTTTGCAACAGCTGGGGGCACCCGGCTTGGGAAACACTGGGATAGAGGATATGTGTCCGATCATGGGACGTTCGACTGCTGGGCCCCACGTGATCTCCTGCGTGACAACCTGGACCCCCCAGGAAACGATCCGTTCCTGGGCAGAGGCAGGGTGCCGTGCAGGAGATCACGGGGGTCCCATTGGTCGAACCCCCCCCCCCCCCCCACGATCAGACACTTATCCCCTATCCTTTGAATAAGGGATAAGTGTCTCTGCACCACAGTACTCCATAAGGGTGCGTTCCCACCTGGCGTATTTTTCTGCCTATTTTGCTGCTGCGTATTTTCCTACCCATTGACTTCAATGGGAAAATAAAATAAGCAGCAGCAGATACACAGCAAATACGGCAGGTGGGAACGCACCCTTAGAATCAGACGTCAGAAGGAATTACTGATCAGACAAAAGCTCAATGCTCCAATGCACAGAAGCAGCTCCTTCTAACAGTGCGATACATTCTGTGCCCGTGACCTAATGATGGCCGCCGTGTCACACGTATGATTTATACAGGCCCGCGAGTGCCCCCCTTCCATCTATTATACTATTGTCAGCCCAAAGTAAATTCCTTAACTGTGGTGATCACTTATAGGAACCGATTGATGTGGTGACCCATTAAAGTGGGGACTCAGGAGACCTGACATAATACTTGGTATATAGTTCATACTCCAGACTACTGTAATCCATCATCATAAAGACACTGTGCTGGGTGGGAAAGAGCAGAACATGGACGCCAAAGGCGATAATATAGCAGAAATGACCCCAGATGGGTTCCTGGTGTCTCTTGTCCTCGGCGTCCTGACGTCGACTGCACTTGCTGTGACCCGTGAAGTTACGGTCCTGTTATGTGCTCAGTGTAGATGAAATATAGGACTTTGGGCAGAGCACACGGGTAGGGTTGCCGCTAGAGATGAGCGAACTTACAGTAAATTCGATTCGTCACGAACTTCTCGGCTCGGCGGTTGCTGACTTTTCCTGCATAAATTAGTTCAGCTTTCAGGTGCTCCGGTGGGCTGGAAAAGGTGGATACAGTCCTAGGAAAGAGTCTCCTAGGACTGCATCCACCTTTTCCAGCCCACCGGAGCACCTGAAAGCTGAACTCATTTATGCAGGAAAAGTCATCAACTGCCGAGCCGAGAAGTTCGTGACGAATCGAATTTACTGTAAGTTCGCTCATCTCTAGTTGCCACCTTTCTTGCAAAAAAATAAAAAAAATACTGGCTATGCTAAATTGCATAATTAATTAAATATGAGTAATTTGCGGGAAAATTTTGTTCTATTCTGACCCCTATAACTTTTTTATTTCTCCTTATACCGGCCTGTATTAGGGCTCATTTTTTGCGCCCCCAATCTGTAGTTTTTAACAGGACCATTTTTGTTTTTATGTGACTTTTTGATCGCTTATTTTATTAAATTCAAGAGTTGCAGTTAGTTACTAACTACAACTCCCAGCATGCCCTGATACCGCCTGTGGCTCAGCAGCTGCCCCAAATGAAAACTACAACTCCCAGCATGTTGGACTATATAGTAGTATATAGTATAGGTCAGTGTATCCCAACCAGGGGTGCCTCCAGCTGTTGCAAAACTACAACTCCCAGCATGTTGGACTATATAATAGTATATAGTATAGGTCAGTGTATCCCAACCAGGGGTGCCTCCAGCTGTTGCAAAACTACAACTCCCGGCATGTTGGACAATATAGTAGTATATAGTATAGGTCAGTGTATCTCAACCAGGGGTGCCTCCAGCTGTTGCAAAACTACAACTCCCCGCATGTTGGACAATATAGTAGTATATAGTATAGGTCAGTGTATCTCAACCAGGGGTGCCTCCAGCTGTTGCAAAAATACAACTCCCTGCATGCCCGGACAGCCAACGGCTAGTTTTGCAAAACTACAACTCCCAGCATGTTGGACAATATAGTAGTATATAGTATAGGTCAGTGTATCTCAACCAGGGGTGCCTCCAGCTGTTGCAAAACTACAACTCCCTGCAAGGCCGGACAGCCAACGGCTAGTTTTGCAAAACTACAACTCCCAGCATGTTGGACAATATAGTAGTATATAATATAGGTCAGTGTATCTCAACCAGGGGTGCCTCCAGCAGTTGCAAAACTACAACTCCCAGCATGTTGGACAATATAGTAGTATATAGTATAGGTCAGTGTATCTCAACCAGGGGTGCCTCCAGCTGTTGCAAAACTACAACTCCCAGCATGTTGGACAATATAGTAGTATATAGTATAGGTCAGTGTATCTCAACCAGGGGTGCCTCCAGCTGTTGCAAAACTACAACTCCCAGCATGTTGGACAATATAGTAGTATATAGTATAGGTCAGTGTATCTCAACCAGGGGTGCCTCCAGCTGTTGCAAAACTACAACTCCCAGCATGTTGGACAATATAGTAGTATATAGTATAGGTCAGTGTATCTCAACCAGGGGTGCCTCCAGCTGTTGCAAAACTACAACTCCCAGCATGCCCGGACAGCCAACGGCTGTCCGGGCATGCTGGGAGTTGTAGTTTTGCAACAGCTGGTGGCACCTCTGGTTGAGATACACTGGAATAGGTTATGGTGCAACATTCCGGGAGTTGGAGGATTGGTTGGATAAATATCGGCCACTGCACTGCCGGTATTTTTAATATAAAAATACCGGCAGGGTGGCCAAAATACCGTCTATGCCGGTAAAATACCGCCCAGTTGGCAACCCTATACGGGAGGCCCACAAACTATGCACAGGGGGTCCCTAGGATGTGGATATAGTTGAATACCTACACTTGCGTAGGCCGCAGGCACTTCAGGTCTGCTGCCTACAAAATTTGACACATAAAGTAGTGACGCCATCGCGCCTCTTACTGAGTGCATCATAGGCCAGAAGAGTGCTATGACCTGGACTCTTCCATCCATTGTGGGAGAGGGGTAAAAGGAATTTTTTTTAGGGTGCTCAGTTACTGTATAGAGACACTAAGGGGGCACCAATTCTGTGAGGAGGGCACAAGGTAGCACTATCATTGTGTAGTGACAGTAAGAGGGCACAATTACTGTGAGGGGGCAATTTGACTTTGTGGGGCAAATAAGTGTGCATTATTACTTGAAAAGGTCACTAAGGGGCCCTATAACTGTGTAGAGGCAGTAAAGGGCTACTATTACTTTAAGGAAGCACTATTACACTACTACACTAAGGAAAGCACAATAAATGTGAGAGAGGCACTAGATTGCACTTATTCTGTGCGGGGCAACTAAGGGGGCACAAAGATTACTAATATTGTGTGGAGCACTGTGACCATCGTGGGCACTATCTGCCTGGCACTGTTTTGTCAGACCACACATGGAATACTGTGTACAGTACTGGTCAGACCTCACATGTAATACTGTGTACAGTACTGGTCAGACCTCACATGGAATACTGTGCACAGTACTGGTCAGACCTCACATGGAATACTGTGTACAGTACTGGTCAGACCTCGCATGGAATACTGTGTACAGTACTGGTCAGACCTCGCATGGAATACTGTGTACAGTACTGGTCAGACCTCGCATGGAATACTGTGTACAGTACTGGTCAGACCTCACATGGAATACTGTGCACAGTACTGGTCAGACCACACATGGAATACTGTGTACAGTACTGGTCAGACCTCACATGGAATACTGAGTACAGTACTAGTCAGACCTCACATGGAATACTGTGTACAGTACTGGTCAGACCACACATAGAATACTGAGTACAGTATTGGTCAGACCACACATGGAATACTAAGTACAGTACTAGGCAGACCACACATGGAATACTGTGTACAGTACTGGTCAGACCTCACATGGAATAATGTGTACAATACTAGTCAGACCTCACATAGAATACTGTGCACAGTACTGGTCAGACCACACATGGAATACTGTGTACAGTACTGGTCAGACACACCTGGAATACTGAGTACAGTACTAGTCAGACCACACATAGAATACTGAGTAAAGTACTGGTCAGACCTCACATGTAATAGTGTGTACAGTACTAGTCAGACTACACATAGAATACTGAGTACAGTACTGGCCAGACCACACATGGAATACTGAGTACAGTACTAGTCAGACGACACATGGAATACTGTGTACAGTACTGGTCAGACCACACATGGAATACTGTGCACAGTACTGGTCATACCACACATAGAATACTGAGTACAGTACTAGTCAGACCACGCATAGAATACTGAGTACAGTACAAGTCAGACCACACATGGAATACTAAGTACAGTACTAGTCAGACCACACATGGAATACTGCGTACAGTACTGTTCAGACCACACATGGAATACTGTGCACAGTACTGGTCAGACCACACATAGAATACTGAGTACAGTACTAGTCAGACCTCACATGTAATACTGTGTACAGTACTAGTCAGACCACACATAGAATACTGAGTACAGTACTGGTCAGACCTCACATGTAATAGTGTGTACAGTACTAGTCAGACTACACATAGAATACTGTGTACAGTACTGGTCATACCACACATGGAATACTGTGTGCAGTACTAGTCAGACCTCACATGGAATACTGTGCACAGTACTGGTCAGACCACACATAGAATACTGTGTACAGTACTAGTCAGACCACACATAGAATACTGAGTACAGTACTGGTCAGACCCCACATGTAATAGTGTGTACAGTACTAGTCAGACTACACATAGAATACTGAGCACAGTACGGGTCAGACCAGACATGGAATACTGTGTACAGTACTAGTCAAACCACACATGGAATACTGCGCACAGTACTGGTCAGACCACAGATAGAATACTGTGTACAGTACTGGTCAGACCCCACATGTAATAGTGTGTACAGTACTAGTCAGACTACACATAGAATACTGAGCACAGTACGGGTCAGACCAGTCATGGAATACTGTGTACAGTACTAGTCAAACCACACATGGAATACTGTGTACAGTACTGGTCAGACCACACATAGAATACTGTGTACAGTACTAGGCACCAGTGTACGAGAAAGATATAGTGGTGCTGGAGGGGGTTCAAAGATGGGCAACCATAGTAATACGGGGAATGGGAGGACTACAGTACCCAGAAAGATCATCAGAATTAGGGTTATTTAGTTTAGAAAAAAGAAGGCTTAGGGGAGACCTAATAAATATGTATAAATGTATCAGGGGACAGTACAGAGATCTCTCCCATGATCTTTTTATTCCCAGGACGACTGTATCTATAACAAGGGAGAATCCTCTACGTCTAGAGGAAAGAAGGTTTCTACACCAGTGTGGTGGCCCAATATGGGAGATGTTGCCCCGTACCCTTGCTGTCCTGTCAGGCAGCCTCCCAAGGTACCTTTGTACCTGTTTCCCCCCTGTACATATGTTCTGCAGTGTATTGTATTATAAAATGTAATGTTGCTTTAAGAGTTAAATCATGTGATATGTCAAGTGATTGTTACCCAGGAGGTACCAGTGACCAGGTGACCCCAAGAGTGACCTATGGGCTCCCTGCTAGTCTCCCCCATATAAGCCCTGGGTGGAGCTTCTCTCTCTCTTCCGGCTGAGGTCCAGTGCAGTCGCCTAGTGTGTGTGTCCAGAGTGTTGAAGACCTCAAAGTCCAGTCCTGCAGCCGCCATCAAGTCAAGTAAGATAAAGTCACAGCTTTATGAGTCAAGTCAGTCCTGGTCATCTGTCAGCGTGGTCTGCATTCAATTGTCCAGTCCTACTAAAAGTCCCAGCAAGCCCTTAAGGTCTCTGAAGTCACTGGTCACTTCCTTGGGCCCTGGCTGAACTGTATAGCCTTTACACCTGTCTACCCTCAGTAAAGCAACCGTTGTCCGTAACTTGGCATCGGAGTCTTTATTGCCCCCGTGCCTAGCCCAGGATCCAGCAGTATACCTTCGGGTGGTTTTAGGTTAAACCATGCCCTGGTGTCACGAATACAAGGGTTTAATGCCATCTGCCCCTAGGGTAACAACATCTGCCCTCATCACACCCCGCTACCACACCAGCACAGACAGGGATTCTTTACTGTAAGAGCAGTGAGACTGTGGAACTCAATAAAGGAGATCAGGAGGGGTCTGGATACATTTCCGGAGAGTAATAACATTACAGGTTATTGATATTAGATATATAGGGACAGGATGTTGATCCAGGGATTTATTCTGATGCCATATTTGGAGTCGGGAAGGAATTTCAAATGAGGAAAGCTGGTTCCTACTGTATGGGTTCTACGCTATAGGCTAAACTGGATGTATGTATGTCTTTTTTTATCCTTACTAACTAGGTAGGACAGGGTTTCCCAACCAGGGTGCCTGCAGCTGTTGCAAAACTACAACTCCTAGCATGCCCGGACAGCCAACAGCTGTCCGGGCATGCTGGGAGTTGTAGTTATGCAACAGCTGGGGGCACCCCGGTTGTAAAACACTGATGTAGGATTTGCCTCTGCAGTTGTAAACATATGTTGTTATCTAGGATGAAGGCCAACTCCGGTCTCTGCTGTGATCTGGAGAGCCCAAGAGAAGGTCCAGCGTGGATAACGCGAAATGCCAAGACTTTAATGGGGTAAAATCAGATACCAGGCATGATCAAGAAACATGTATCCCATTATGTGATCTTAACCCAATAAAGTCTTGACGTTGCACATTAAAGGTACTCCACTGGAAAAAAAAAAATGTAATCAACTGGTGGCAGAAAGTTAAACAGATTTGTAAATTACCTCTATTAAAAAATCTCAATCCTTCCAGTACTTATCAGCTGCTGTACACTCCACAGGAAGTTCTTTACTTTTTTGAATTTCCTTTCTGTCTGACCACAGTGCTCTCTGCTGACACCTCTGTCCATGTCAGGAACTGTCCAGAGCAGGAGAGGTTTGCTATGGGGATTTGCTCCTGCTCTGGACAGTTCCTAAAATGAACAGAGGTGTCAGCAAAGAGCACTGTGGTCAGACAGAAAGGAAAATTCAAAAAGTAAAAAACTTCCTGTGGAACATACAGCAGCTGATAAGTACTGGAAGGGTTAAGATTTTTTAATAGAAGTAATTTACAAATCTGTTTAAAGGAAAACTGTCAGCTTGATCCCCCCGCACTAATCAGTGGTACTGGCTGGTAGTGCGGGGGACGCTGATCAGTTTGATGCTTACCGTGCCCGGATCCGCCGCACCGTTCGGCCATAAACTTCAATTCTCGGTATATGCTAATGAGGTGCAACGGCTGGGCTAACTGGCACTCTGACATCAGTGCCGCCTGCCGCAGTGCCCAACTCATTAATATTCCTCCCCTCCCTCCGCCTCTCCCTCTTCTCCCCACTCTGTAATGAAGAGAGAGGGGAGGAATATTGATGAGCTGGGCGGCGCTGCGGCAGGCGGCACTGATGTCAGAGTGCCAGTTAGCCCAGTTAGCACCTCATTAGCATATACACAAAATAGAAGATTATGGCCGAACAGCCCGGCGGATCCGGGCACGGTAAGGATCAAACTAATTAGCGTCCACCGCACTACCAGCCAGTACTGCTGGTTAGTGCGGGGGGTAGAGAGAAAGCTGACAGTTTTCCTTTAACTTTCTAGCACCAGTTGATTAAAAAAAAAAAAAAATATATATATATATATATATATATATATATATATGTTTTCCATCGGAGTACCCCTTTAACTGTTCTGGACCTTCTCTTTATACCACTGTCACTATGCGGGACGCCGAGGGGATGCTTATTTGCTCCACCATATAACACACTTCCATTTATTGTTGCAGTGAATATGATTTTAATTCTTAAATGATTTTAATATGTCATATTGTGGGAAGCACATAACCTAAAGCCCTAGTATTTTACATAATCTTACAATGGCCGATTGAAGCACTTATTGTGCAGTAATCTAACTATAATCACACGCCGCACTGATCGTGACCCATCACAATGCATCTCCCATTACATAACCCTCCTATTGATATTCGTCAGGCTCCATTATCCATCACAGACATCTATTCATCTATTATCTGCTCCTGGTGCTCAAGAGACTCATCAAACAGCATTTTTATTGTGATCCACTTGTGATCCATCACGTTTCCCTCTATACGGGATGTGATCAATCACAGAGAACTCTATTCATGATGTATTACTAAGCGCTATCTCTGTGATCCGTCACACAGCATATTAAAGAGAACCCGTCATCTTTCATGCTGAACCATGCGTCATCATGTTGGTCCCGCTTTTGGATAAAGGTAAGGATTCTTTATTCCCACAATGCAACGCGTTTCGCGGAAGTTCCGCTTCATCAGCTGATGAAGCGGAAGTTCCGCGAAACATGTTGCATTGTGGGAATAAAGAATCCTTACTTTTATCCTGGTCTGAGCGCTTCCATTACTCTGCTGGTTTTTGGAGGAAATCTGGTTTTATCAATATTGTTTGGTGCGGAGCAGCTGCAGAGACCCCCCCCCCCCCCATCTATATGTTTATATCCATGGTTGTACTTGGACAGAAGTGCAACCGCATCTGCTAAGCGCAATTCACACTGTTGCGTTTGTCTCGCTAACCCTAAGATCTTACACTACGGAGCGCATCCATATGTCTTTTTTACATTGGTCTTCTTTTGGTGGGACAGTCACTAATTGTGACCCTTGTCCATCTAGGCTACCTAAGGATAGGTTCATACTAGAAATTTCAGAGCGCAATTCCGCTTAGAATTCCAGTCCCAATCCTACATGAGAGCAGAGAGATGGAAAGGAGATAAGGAAAAATCAAGCCATTGGGGATAAACTGCATAAAGGCCCCACCGCAAGAGCCGAGGACCTCAGTGATCTTCCAGCAAAGCCTAGGACCATGTGGCTGCCAAGCTACAGGTCCTCAAAAAATGCCCCCGCAAACCAGTTGTGAGTAAAGACTTCTTACAGCAACTGAGAGCCCAACAGCTTGGGTCTGCCTAAGGGAAAAAGGGACGAGTGACACAAGCAGGCCTAAAGGACAAGCTCCAGGTGACCTAGCTCATACCTGTGTCATGTCCCGGTTCAGAACATGGTTCTGTACAGTTCCTAAAGTCCCCTCAGGTAGAGTACCTCAAGTCCACAGGGCTCTCCTGCAGGGTCCCCCTGGGTCATTATTATGATTTATATTGTACATTAATTATATATGTTTATTATAAGTATTGTACAGTGAATATAAAGCTACGTGCAAAGGGTATTAGGATGTTTAAACTGTATAGGACCTTCCTAAGGTCATGTGATATGGTCATGTGATCACCTGATACCCAGAGTTCCACAGGTAACCACAGGCAACCAGCTACCAATGGGCTTTAGTCCAGCCCCTGATATATAAAGGGCTGTAGTCTCCGAACTAGGTCTTTCAGTTCCTGGACCGTAAAGCACCAGTCCTGTACCAGTTCAGTCCAGTCCAGCTAGGCCAAAGCCTACAAGTCTGCAGCCACATCTAATCTGTAAGTCTCATCTATGTCTACAAGTCTCTACTGTCTCTACCAAAGTCATAACAGTAGCACAGTGGCCTCTGTGGAGGTTGGCTATTTGTAAAGACTGTTATCCTGCCTTCTTCAGTAAAGTTCCAGTTGCAACAAAACCTGCTTTGGACTCTCATTTACTGTATAGTATGCCGTTTCTGGGTTGGTTGTCGGCGGTGCCCTACACCATACAACTACATCCAGGCGCCACCTGCCCCTACTACTGCCTGCACTACACCACCCGGGTACCACACCTGCTTTGTGGGTTACCCTGCTCCAGTCATAATCTGCCTAATCCCAGTGCAGAGTGCTATAGATTTACCCCCACCCCCCAGATGTGTACCCTCTGCTTATTCACCCTACTAGATATGCACCCTCTGCTCACTCACCCCCCAAATGTGTACCCTCTGCTTAATCACTCTCCTAGATGTGTACCTATACTATATACTATATATGCTCACACTCACTCACCCCCAGATGTGCACTCTTCTAATTTATCCCCCCTGTGTGTGATATACTCCCTCCCCCCAGATGTGTGCGCTGTGCTCACTTACTCCTTAGGTGTGTGCACTCTGCCTAATCACTCCCCCCCCCCCAGATGTGAGCAATATGGTCACTCACCCCCAGATGTGCACGCTCTGCTCACTCACCCCCAGATGTGCACGCTCTGCTCACTCACCCCCAGATGTGCACGCTCTGCTCACTCACCCCCAGATGTGCACGCTCTGCTCACTCACCCCCAGATGTGCACGCTCTGCTCACTCACCCCCAGATGTGCACGCTCTGCTCACTTACGCCCAGATGTGTGCTTTCTGTTTACTTACCGCTTGATGTGTGTGATATGCTCGCTCACCCCCAGATGTGCACTCTTCTAATTTATCCCCCTAGATGTGTGTGATATACTCCCTCCCCCCAGATGTGTGCACTCTGCTCACTTACCCCCACAGATGTGTGCGCTCTGCTTACTCACCCCCCAGATGTGTGTGATATGCTCACTCACCCCCAGATGTGTGCACTCTGCTCACTTACCCCTAGATGTGCGCACTCTTCTCATTCATCCCCTAGATGTTTGTGATATACTTACTCACCCCCAGATGTGTGCGCTCTGCTTTCTTACCCCCCCCTAGATGTGTGTGCTCTGCTCACTTACCCCCCAAATATGTGCGCTCTGCTTTCTTACCCCCCTAGATCTGTGCGCTCTGCTTACTCACCCCTCCCCCAGATGTGCGAGATATGCTTACTCACTCCCAGATGTGTGCGCTCTGCTCACTCACTCCCCCAGATGTGTGCGCTCTGCTTTCTTACCCCCCTAGATGTGTGCGCTCTGCTCACTTACCCCCCAGATGTGCGCTCTGCTTTCTTACCACCCTTGATGTGTGCGCTCTGCTCACTTACCCCCCAGATGTGCGAGATATGCATACTCACCCCCAGATGTGTGCGCTCTGCTCACTTACCCCCACAGATATGCGTGCTCTGCTCACTTACCCCCACAGATGTGCATGCTCTGCTCACTTACCCTCACAGATGTGTGTGCTCTGTTCACTCACCTCCTTACATGTTGGTCTTGCAGCGCAGGGTTAATGGCAGTCTCTAAGGTGACATGATGAACATTATATTAGCTGGTCTCCTCCTCCCTCCACAGGGCACACAGGCTGGCTGCGCTGTCACATAGCCTCTCACCCACCCTGTCTCTCTCATTCTCTATGCTCTCTTCTTGTTGCACTTGGTTGCCCTGTCCCTACATCCAGACACCTTCCTCCACCCTCCTGGAACTTAGTCTTGACTTTCCCATCCTGCTCCTCTACCTTATGCTCGTACATTGCCTCTAGTGCACCATCCTTATCCCTTTCCTTATCTTCTCACCCCACCCCTTCATCCTTCCTTCTCTCCTCTCTGGTGCACACTTCACCTTCCTCCCATCTACATTGTATTTTTCTGTTTTCCCATTGTTACCATTATCTCCTGCTGCCAACTTCTCCATTGCTTTGTCTTTCCTTCTCACTTCATCCGTCTAGTCCTCTTCTTTCGCCTTCCATCAGATTTTCCTTCTCACCTCTTCTTCCCTCTCACTGGCTGAACTTCCTGCCATCATTTCACACCATCCTTAAGAGACTGAAGGCAGAGCCCAGCATGGCAGAGGCATTGTATGACCAGGAGCCACGAGGGGATGGACGGGTACCCAGCCTGCAAGGGGTGAATGAGGAAGAAGAGATGAGACCCGGCTCCTCCACCATGTCTCCATTTAAAGACCCCGCACAGGGAAATACAGACAGCCTGATGCCCCTTTATATGAAGAAGCAGCTGTCCTATAGGTGAGTGACCAACCTGGAAAGACCATTTAACATGTTTTATGTAATGATAGTGTAACGCCCACTATACTGTACTTTGGTCATGTATCATGCAAACATGAGGTGGATATTCTAGAGATGTAGCAGAGTTCATTATTGGTGTAACTCATTAAAGTGTCATGAATTAGTATAATGAATACTGATATACTGACACCTCTGATACCGATACCTTTAAATCAATTACTATAGAAATCATTGATCTCATAACAGTAATCCCCAACATGCGGCTCTCCATCTTTTGCTAAACTACAACTCCAAGCATACCCTGACACAGTCACTAAGGGCATGCTGGGAGTTGCAGTTTTACTTTACAATAGCTGGAGACCACTGCTTTGTATAAAATATCTATCTATCTATCTCATATCTATCTATCTATCTCATATCTATCTATCTATCTCATATCTCTCATATCTATCTATCTATCTATCTCATATCTCTCTATCTATCTCATATCTCTCTATCTATCTCATATCTATCTATCTCATATCTATCTATCTCATATCTATCTCTATCTCTCATATCTATCTATCTCATATCAATTTCATATCTATCTATCTCATATCTATCTATCTATCTCTCTATCTCTCATATCTATCTATCTCATATCAATTTCATATCTATCTATCTCATATCTATCTATCTATCTATCTATCTCTCTATCTCTCATATCTATCTATCTCATATCTATCTATCTATCTATCAATCTATCTCATATCTATCTCATATATATCTATCTATCTCATAATCTCATATCTATCTCATATCTATCTCTCTCATATCTATCTATCTATCTATCTCATATCTATCTATCTATCTCTCTCATATCTATCTATCTATCTATCTATCTATATACAACCAAATAATACATTGGCCATCTATATCTTTGTGCTAGCAGTGTGCTGCTGTATTCTCCTGTTCCTGTTGCTCTATATATATATATATATATATATATATATATATATATATATATATAGTTGTATTTTCATCCAGTTAACGTGTATTATTGTAGCAGTACTATTTTTGATACAATGCTGTTTTTTAGTTGTAAAGACTTACATATCATACTGTGGTTGCCCAGTATGGGAGATATTACCCCGTACCCTTGCTGTCCTGTCAGGCAGCCTCCTTCAGTGTCCCCAGGGCTCCTTGTACCTGTTTCCCCCCTGTACACATGTTCTGCAGTGTATTGTATTATAAAATGTGTTGTATCTTTAAGAGTTATGTCATGTGATTGTTACCCAGGAGGTACCAGTGACCAGGTGACCCCAAGAGTGACCTATGGGCTCCCTGATAGTCTCCCCCATATAAGCCCTGGGTGGAGCTTCTCTCTCCTCTGCTGAGGTCCAGTGCAGTCTTGTCTAGTGTGTGTGTCCAGAGTGTTGGAGACCTCAAAGTCCAGTCCTGCAGCCGCCATCAAGTCAAGTAAGATAAAGTCACAGCTTTATGAGTCAAGTCAGTCCCTGTCATCTGTCAGCGTGGTCTGCATTCAATTGTCCAGTCATACTACAAGTCCCAGCAAGCCCTTAAAGGGGTATTCCAGGAAAAAACTTTCTTTTTCTATATCAACTGGCTCCAGAAAGTTAAACAGATTTGTAAATTATCCAAATAGAAACACTATCCGGCACTGCTGTACAGGGAGTGAACGTAAGTCCGCAATTAAAGTGCAAGTGTGGATATAGTCCTAAGGGTGGTGCTCAATCATGCAGAAAGAGGAAGAATTCTTACAACATGGCAATGTAGAAGAAATGACGGCACTCACCCAATGAATGGACTTGCAAGGATGACTTTTATTTCGTGCTTGTCAACCAAAGTGCATGTGCATAGCAGCGTTCAGGCAGGTATAAGCGGACAAGGACGCCGGGAGACCCCAGGGTCTCCCGGCGTCCTTGTCCGCTTATACCTGCCTGACTGCTGCTATGCACATGCACTTTGGTTGATAAGCACGAAATAAAAGTCATCCTTGCAAGTCCATTCATCGGGTGAGTGCCGTCATTTCTTCTACATTGCCAGATTTGTAAATTACTTCTATTAATTTTTTTTAATCCTTTCAGTACTTATGAGCTTCTGAAGATAAGGTTGTTCTTTTCTGTCTAAATCCTCTCTGATGACACCTGTCTCGGGAAACGCCCAGTTTAGAAGCAAATCCCCATAGCACACCTCTTCTAAACTGGGCATTTCCGGAGACAGGTGTCATCAGAGAGCACTTAGACAGAAAAAACAACCTTAACATCAGAAGCTCATAAGTACTGGAAGGGTTAAGATTTTTTAATAGAAGTAATTTACAAATCTGTTTAACTTTCTGGAGCCAGTTGATATATATATATAAAAAGGTTTTTTCCTGGAATACCTCTTTAACCCCTTAAGGACGCAGGACGTAAATGTACGTCCTGGTGAGGTGGTACTTAACGCACCAGGACGTACATTTACGTCCTAAGCATAACCGCGGGCATCGGAGCGATGCCCGTGTCATGCGCGGCTGATCCCGGCTGCTGATCGCAGCCAGGGACCCGCCGGCAATGGCCGACGCCCGCGATCTCGCGGGCGTCCGCCATTAACCCCTCAGGTGCCGGGATCAATACAGATCCCGGCATCTGCGGCAGTTCGCGATTAAAATGAACGATCGGATCGCCCGCAGCGCTGCTGCGGGGATCCGATCATTCATAACGCCGCACGGAGGTCCCCTCTCCTTCCTCCGTGCGGCTCCCGGCGTCTCCTGCTCTGGTCTGTGATCGAGCAGACCAGAGCAGAAGATCACCGAAAACACTGATCTGTTCTATGTCCTATACATAGAACAGATCAGTATTAGCAATCATGGTATTGCTATGAATAGTCCCCTATGGGGACTATTCAAGTGTAAAAAAAAATGTAAAAAAATGTAAAAGTTAAAGTAAAAAAAAAGTGAAAAATCCCCTCCCCCAATAAAAAAGTAAAACGTCCGTTTTTTCCTATTTTACCCCCAAAAAGCGTAAAAAACATTTTTTATAGACATATTTGGTATCGCCGCGTGCGTAAATGTCCGAACTATTAAAATAAAATGTTAATGATCCCGTACGGTGAACGGCGTGAACGAAAAAAAATTTAAAAAGTCCAAAATTCCTACTTTTTTAATATATTTTATTAAAAAAAAAATTATAAAAAATGTATTAAAAGTTTTTTATATGCAAATGTGGTATCAAAAAAAAGTACAGATCATGGCGCAAAAAATGAGCCCCCATGCCGCCGCTTATACGGAAAAATAAAAAAGTTATAGGTCATCAAAATAAAGGGATTATAAACGTACTAATTTGGTTAAAAAGTTTGTGATTTTTTTTAAGCACAACAATAATATAAAAGTATATAATAATGGGTATCATTTTAATCGTATTGACCCTCAGAATAAAGAACACATGTCATTTTTACCAGAAATTGTACGGCGTGAAAACAAAACCTTCCAAAATTAGCAAAATTGCGTTTTTCATTTTAATTTCCCCACAAAAATAGTGTTTTTTGGTTGCGCCATACATTTTATGATATAATGAGTGATGTCATTACAAAGGACAACTGGTCGCACAAAAAACAAGCCCTCATACTAGTCTGTGGATGAAAATATAAAAGAGTTATGATTTTTAGAAGGCGAGGAGGAAAAAATGAAAACGTAAAAATTAAATTGTCTGAGTCCTTAAGGCCAAAATGGGCTGAGTCCTTAAGGGGTTAAGGTCTCTGCCTCACTGGTCACCTCCTTGGGCCCTGGCTGAACTGTATAGACTTTTCCACCTGTCTACCCTCAGTAAAGCTACCGTTGTCTGTAACTTGGCGTCGGAGTCTTCATTGCCCCCGTGCCTAGCCCAGGATCCAGCGGTATACCTTCGGGTGGTTTTAGGTTAACCATGCCCTGGCGTCATGAATACAAGGGGTTAATGCCATCTGTCCCTAGGGTAACAACATCTGCCCTCATCACACCCCGCTACCACAATACTTGGAAAGACTGTAACTTAATGATTTATTTTTGTAATAAACCAGACATGAACATGACGACCATTCTCCGGCCCTGGACTCACACTACTCATTTATTCCTGTAGTCTGGGGCAATACAACTGTTAAATGCCGTGCCAGCCAGAAGGCTTGCATACATGAAAGGGTTAACAATCATGCATATGATGGCCCTACATACGACAGCCCTGTACAGAGCTCTAATAAGGCTCCCATAGAAGCCTAGAGCCCTACTGGGGCAATGTATGGATCCTATTTCATATGGAAAATTTAGTGAAAAGCTCAATGAGATGCCGTATTATGGAAGCATTGTCTTCTAGCATTTGCTTCTACGGGAGAATATTAACAATGGTACAGTATGGCGGCACCATATGGACCACTTATGGCTTCATAGTATGGGGCTCCAGGAAATATGTGCGGTGCATAAATATAGAAGGCACTATTATATGATACTATTATACAGTGACCCCCCCGACCTACGATGGCCCCGGCATATGATAATTTCAACATGCGATGGTCTCTCAGAAGGCAGCATCAACATACGATGCTTTTTTATGTCGGGGCCATCGCATAAATGACTATCCAGCAGCGCAGACTGCTTCAGCTGCCACCGGATAGCCGTTTATGGTGCCCCGTGAGCTCCGGTGATGTCTCTTACCTGTCCTCGGGGCTCCGGCGCGTCCTCTTCGGGATCCTCTGCATCGTCGGCGCTCTCCATCGACGCCATCACGTCGCTGTGCACGCCGTCCCGTCATCCAATAGGAGCGGCGTGCATAGTGACGTGATTGCGGCGTCGGAGAGCGCGGATGCCGGGGAAGCAAAGGTCTTGCCGGAGCATTGTGGACACCCCGGGACGCGGCGGCAGCGATGGACGGCGACATCTAGGGCAGCGATGACGAGCGGTGACGGTCCGGAGCGGCGGGGACAGGTGAGTACAACTTCCTCTAACAGTGGTCTACAAACTGCGGACCTCCAGATGTTGCAAAACTACAACACCCAGCATGCCCGGACAGCCAACGGCTGTCCGGGCATGCTGGGTGTTGTAGTTTTGCAACATCTGGAGGTCCGCAGGTTGTAGACCACTGTATTATACTTTACATTGCATGGATCACTCAACATATGATGGTTTCAACAAACGATTGTCCATTTGGAACGGATTACCATCGTATGTTGAGGGACCACTGTATACATATTATATGATACTATTATATACATATATGATACTATTATTTACATATTATTTGATGCTATTGTTTACATATCATAAGGCAGTATTATACATATTGTATGACACTATTATTAACATATCATAAGGCAGTATTATTTACATATATGATGCTATTATTTACATATCATTAGGCAGTATAATATGTATTGAATGACACTATTATTAACATATCATAAGGCAGTATTATTTACATATTATAAGGCAGTATTATTTACATATTATAAGGCAGTATTATTTACATATCATTAGGCAGTATTATTTACATATATGATGCTATTATTTACATATCATTCGGCAGTATTATACATATTGTATGACACACTATTATTAACATATCATAAGGCAGTATTATTTACATATTATAAGGCAGTATTATTTACATATCATTAGGCAGTATTATTTACATATCATTAGGCAGTATTATTTACATATTATATGATGCTATTATTTACATATCATTAGGCAGTATTATACATATTGTATGACACTATTATTAACATATCATAAGGCAGTATTATTTACATATTATAAGGCAGTATTATTTACATATCATTAGGCAGTATTATTTACATATCATTAGGCAGTATTATTTACATATTATATGATGCTATTATTTACATATCATTAGGCAGTATTATACATTGTATGACACTTATTTACATATTATAAGGCAGTATTATTTACATATTATAAGGGAGAATTATACATGTTATATGACACTATTATTTACATATTATAGGGCAGTATTATTTACATATTATATGACACTATTATTTATATATATTATAATGCAGTATTATACACAATGGCCCTCATTTACTATTGCAAACCCGACATGCATTGTCGGGTTGTGCACCAGATTCTGTCACATTGCGCCAGAAATTCTGTCGGCGCCAGATTTTGCGCCAGAATTGAAAAAACCCTGATTAACTCTCCATTTTGCTAAGAAAATCGAAAAAAGGGGCGTTGCCACCATGAAAAGGGGGGCGTGGTCTACAAAAAGGGGCATGTTCCCGACATTTTCACAAAAACCCAAACATATTTACCAAGGTGTCCACATAAAATGGGGTGTATTTGAGCTGAGGAAAACCCGACAGATCAGAACATGTGTAAAAAAAGCAAAGTGTAGGGAAAGTGGAAAATGTTGGGAAACCTTAGTAAATACCGTGGAAAATAAATTGTAGGGAATTAATACCCACAAAGAAACCTACACAACACTCTTAATAAATGAGGGCCAATGTATGACACTATTAGACTGCTTGAGCAGTTAAAGGGTGCGATGTTCTCTCTGTATGGATACATCCACACAATGCAGCGTACATGACTGTGTACACAGACTTTGGGGACTATACTTTAACTTAGGAAAGCTAAACATAATGCACGATTGACTTGGCTTTGCCAGGCTCCTGCAGAGGTAATAATCTGTAAGTGTGTTTAACATCTCTGTATAGACCCCGCTGTGAGTGGCACTATTACACCAAGTCATGTGTGCCCGTCTGAATGCCGCATTCAGATCTGTATCTTGAAGGAAAGGGTACGCGTCAATTACCGAACAACAGATCTTAGAGCAATTATACCAAGGAACAGCTCTATTATTCTACGGCTCAGTATTTGTATGTAGGAGTTAGTCTGTATGTTATAAAATACTTCTAAATCTAACCCAAAAGAAAAACATATTAAGAATTCGGCTGTCCAAAAGGTATTCAACCCTTTCTTGGTTATGTCTGTTTTTAGGAAAGGTAAGCACCAACCAAAATGGCGGCCATTACAGTTGCCATAAAGGTTAACACCCAAACTACAATATAGCAGGCCCGGTTTGTTGTTCCGTAATACGTAGTGGTTGTTTATCTTAACAGGTTTATCCGCTAGAAGTCTGGGCACATCTAATGTCAACCCCTGTAGGAACTGTAGTATATACAATGTGCGCCACCTTACCTTCTTACACCCCTCAGAATGTTTGGAAAGAGGAAATAGGAAAAATTCGCTACAGATCCAGATTCCTTAAAAAATAGGTAAGGATGTATTAGTCAGATGCCAGGACACAGTCCTGGTGGAGCTGTCGACAGATGGATTCAATAATGCAACATGGCAGATGAGGCATTGGAGGAAAAGGGGGGGGGGGAGGGAGGTTCTGATTCTCATCAAAGAGATCCAGTTGAAGGTATGGAGAATAGCAGGCAATGTTACATAAAAAAATAAGTACCTCCCCCCGCCAAGAAAGAGGAAAACTAGGTCTTTTTAGACTAGGTTCACATCACGATTGTGCCTTCCAATTTTGAAAATGTCAAAATGACGTGCCAACGTATCCGCTCTCGGACGGGCATGGGCCCCCTTCATTTCAATGGCCCAATTGTAGTCATCTTGTGACTACGTTTGGGTCATTTTAAGTTTTGACTCGGACTTAGAAATGTGGCTTACATTGATTTTCAGTCCAAGAAAAAACAAGGATACGTTGGGAAAGTGACCTGAACATAGTCACTAGCTGACTATGCTCGGGCCGTTGAAATGAATGGGGCCCATGCTTCTCCGAGCTCAGATACGTCGGCATGTCATTTTGACATTTTCCTGATGTATCCGTGCCTGGGAGGCACCAAGCGTGATGTGAACGAGGCCTTAGTGCTGCCTATAGGTAGCTACTTTGTTAATGTTTGACCCCTAAAAGGCCTTGAAACAGGGATATAGGCTAAAGCACCCATACCAGACCAGACCAGACACCCATCTGTAGACAACTGTTTCAGGTTTCTTGCCCCTTGTGAGTACAGTGAAGAAATAAAAGGGATGTGTTACAGTGGAGTCTGCATTACTTTTGTGGTTACGAAGGGTTTATGTGCACTACTCCTGATTCCTGATACATGGAGGGTATTTGAGGGTGTTGCCTAAATATAAGAGGTGTAGCATATTTCTCAATAGGAAAAGACAACTGTCTGTGAGTTGATTTGGTCATAAGTCTTTTGTTTACAACTGTAATGCAAATTCTCTTTTATAAGGAAACATTACGTTTGTATGTGCTGGTCAAAGTAACACACAATCTTAAGTCGACACATAACCAAGATTTATCATGGTTAGCCATGGTGGTGGTGTGGCTAACCTGGTGAATCCTCTGTGAGTCCAAGCAACATGTTTGTTAAAGTAGTACTGTGGTGATAAACAATTTATGCCCTATCTAGAGGATAGGGGATAAGTGTCTGATCATAGAGAGTCCGACTGCTGGGACCCCCGCGATCTCCTGCCCGGTGTCCCTCTCTCCCCATTAATGGAGCAGTGTCAACCCCTGCACATAGCTGTGGACAACACGCCCCCTCAAGCAACTCAAAGGGGGAGCCGGAGATACATGGAGGGGGCGTGTTGACCACCACTTCGTGCAGGGGTCGACAGTCTCCTTGTACGGCGCAGAGATCCCTCCATGCACAAGGAGATCGGGGCGCCAAGCAGGAGATTGTGGGGGGTCCCAGCGGTTGGACCTCCCGCGGTTAGACACTTATATAATGTAAATATATACATATATAAATTGTTTAGCACCACAGTACTCCTTTAATAGGTGTCTTGCACTAGAAATGGAGGGGGGGGGGGGGAATAACAGGCCCAAAGTTTTATTAAAACACAAAACACACGAGGGGAGAGGAGGATGGAGGGACATCCTCTCCAAATTTATAGTCAAGTGTTTCCAAGCAAGCCTCTGCAGTATAAGGCGCCTCCTGGATAGCCCCAACTGTATGATCCCCAGAAAATAATCCATAAACATCCAACAGAGCCGGGGTAAACTGGCACTACCAGAAGAGGAGCAAAATCTGCAGCATGCATGAAAGTTTTCAGGCCCTCCTGAACAGTCAACAATACCAGGTCTTTGTACCTGTAGGTAAGCCGACTAGAAGCCACATATTCCCACACTGCCTCAGCTGTGGCTGCAGGGAGCACCGGAATAGACTCCAAGAATCCTTGCTTGGAAAAGCTTGTGGACAGTCTTTAGTTTCACAAGTCGGGCTTGAGTCACTCCAGCTGATATTCCCTCACGAACTTGATAACTTCCTGGTAGTACCGGGAGAGGGTTCCAGTTGTAAGGGTAGGAGTTGTCCCACTTTTCCTATCCTAGTCTCCTCCATAGAGGCAGGAGAAAGAATTGAGACATGGACCAGCCCGCTGAGTCTCCTCTGATGTTGTCCTACACAAAAAAGGGGATATCCAAAACTCCTTTCTTTTCATGTCTCCCAGCTGCCAAAGTGTAAAGTTGTTGTAGAGAAGTTACCTTTGTAACTTTAACTTGACCAAAGTAGTAGGGGGAAGTCCCCCAGCTCTGCTCCTGCTGGGTAGACAAGTGCAGTCAAAGTTTATACTGCTTGGCCCTGTCAGGAAAGTTTTTAGGCCTAGATAACCAAGCCTTCTACAAGTGAGATAACCAAGTCCAGTTACTAGAATCCTCTACCCTGAGGCAGATCTAGGTAAGGATCTCAGTGATCTCAGCACTGTGCAGAGTTTCAAGTGGTTGTTACCCGAGACCTTCACCAGTACTCGCTGAGAGGACATCCTGTTTCCTGGGAGAATCAATTAGTCAGATTTGGAGAAAAGCTGAGCAAGGACCCTTCTGCTTAAACTAATCTCTTTGTGAACTTCCAACCTGAGTTAGTGCTGCGTAGCTGTCATTTCACAAATTTCTTCAGCCTGTTGACCTGCACTGTCAGTTTTCCTTTAGACTTACTGTGGTGTCCCGATACCGTATCCTATCTGGTACCTTTGTATATAAGTCCCCATAGCCAGAGTCTCTAGGACGTTGGGGTTTTTGTGAACTATCCCGCCCCTAGTCACCTCTCATTTAGGTATTTATTATCTAATAATTCTTCAGGATTTGTATATATATATAGGATTGTACAAGTGTATAAAAATGGTTCATTACCTATGCATAGCGGAACAGGACCTGCAGGTCATGTGACCGGGTGAACTCTATGGTTTTATGCTTGAGGACCTTTGGAGGCCCCTGTGACGTTTATCAACCATCACTTCTTGTAACGGTGAGTGACAGTTGATTGGACCAGTAAAATCAGCCCTGCCCCAGCCCATATAAGGGAGCGGCGGCCATTGCTCACTCTCTTTCCTCATGGTCTGTTGATGGAGAAGGATCTGCGCTGCTGTCATCAGTGAGTTTAGGCCCGAGCCGAGCCTTCATTCTAGAGATAGTTGGGGTTCCCAAAGGTGGGACCTACAGGACATTTATGACATATCCTTTGTCCTAGTGGAGAATATCCCTCTAATATCTGTAAATACAAAAATACTGGCTGCTGGCAGCTTTATGTACAATAACCTTCTTCTTCTTTTTTTTTTTTTAATAAAAGATGGCTGAACTTTTCTACAAATTAAACATTTTTCTTCTTCTTGCGCCCCCCCCCCCCCTCTATTTTCCGATAGATTGTAAACTCTTATAAGGAGGGCCCTTGCTCTATTAGCTTGTTACTCTGTAATGTCCGATTGTGTCTGTACATTCTGTATTGTGGAATATAATGGTGCTATATAAATAAAGACGGCTATCATCGTTATTATTATTAGATGGTGGTGAGAGACTTTTTTTGTATTCTATGGTTTAGGTTTGTGTATGGGCCAGCTGATGTGTTTTCTTCCTTTTGTGCTGCTTTCTCCATTTCTTATCTTGTATCCTAGTTAAGGCACTAAACCTTCTGTCAGTAATTGAATTTATTATCAGCTGCATAAAGGGCGATTACAATGTTTGCGTTCTTCCTCCCTGCATCCAGGGTGATACCTGGCGGCTCAGCTCAGTTACTGGAATACACACATATATTCCTTAACCTCCCGTGCCTTTGGTACAGGAATAGAAATTGGGTGCTTTGCTTGATATTGTTTTATGGCCGCTGTGGTGATACCATTCACAATGACTAGTTATCAAGTCTGGGTTAGGATCAGTGCAAATCTGAGTTCACCCTAAATCACTGTCTCTGCCTACTTGGACTATCCACCTTAATATCTGCCCCCAATTTGAAAGGGGATGTCAGGCAGGCTGGGTCAGCAATAAGCGCGTAAGGGTTTAATCAAAAACCAGCCAGAGAGTCAAAACCTAGATGGGAGCATAGTACACAGAGGACAAGCAGCTCTCTGTGCACTGAGGACAAGCAGGACTCTGTACACTGAGAAGAAGCAGGGCTCTGTGCACAGAGGAGAATCAGGGATCTGTGCACGGAGGAGAATCAGGGATCTGTACAGTGAGGACAAGCAAGGCTCTGTGCACTGAGGAAAAGAAGGGCTCTGTACACTGAGGACAAGCAGGGCTCTGTACACTGAGGACAAGCAGGGCTCTGTACACTGAGGACAAGTGGGGCTCTGTACACTGAGGACAAGTGGGGCTCTGTACACCGAAGACAAGCAGGGCTCTGTGCACCGAGGACTAGCAGGGCTCTTAACACTGAGGACAAGCGGGGCTCTGTACACTGAGGACAAGCAGGGCTCTGTACACTGAGGACAAGCAGGGCTCTGTACACTGAGGACAAGTGGGGCTCTGTACACCGAAGACAAGCAGGGCTCTGTGCACCGAGGACAAGCAGGGCTCTTAACACTGAGGACAAGCGGGGCTCTGTACACTGAGGACAAGCAGGGCTATGTACACTGAGGACAAGCAGGGCTCTGTACACTGAGGACAAGCAGGGCTCTGTACACTGAGAAGAAGCAGGGCTCTGTGCACAGAGGAGAATCAGGGATCTGTGCACGGAGGAGAATCAGGGATCTGTACAGTGAGGACAAGCAAGGCTCTGTGCACTGAGGACAAGCAGGGCTCTGTACACTGAGGACAAGCAGGGCTCTGTACACTGAGGACAAGCAGGGCTCTGTACACTGAGGACAAGTGGGGCTCTGTACACCGAAGACAAGCAGGGCTCTGTGCACCGAGGACAAGCAGGGCTCTTAACACTGAGGACAAGCGGGGCTCTGTACACTGAGGACAAGCAGGCCTCTGTACACTGAGGACAAGCAGGGCTCCGTACACTGAGGACAAGCAGGTCTCTGTACACTGAGGACAAGCAGGGCTCTGTACACTGAGGACAAGCAGGTCTCTGTACACTGAGGACAAGCAGGTCTCTGTACACTGAGGACAAGCAGGTCTCTGTACACTGAGGACAAGCAGGTCTCTGTACACTGAGGACAAGCAGGGCTCTGTACACTGAGGACAAGCAGGGCTCTGTACACTGAGGACAAGCAGGGCTCTGTACACTGAGGACAAGCAAGGCTCTGTACACTGAGGACAAGCAGGGCTCTGAACACTGAGGAAAAGCAGGGCTCTTTGCACTGAAGACAAGCAGAGCTCTGTCCCCCAAGAACAAGCAGGACTCTCTACACTAAGGACAAGCAGGGCTCTGTACACTGAGGACAAGCAGGACTCTGTACACTGAGGACAAGCAGGGCTCTGTACACTGAGGACAAGCAGGGCTCTGTACACTGAGGACAAGCAGGGCTCTGTACACTGAGGACAAGCAGGGCTCTGTACACTGCACAGAGCCCTGCTTGTTCCGTCCTCACTTCCTGTATTTTGTCTCCACACAGAGACACACAGTCAATAGCTGCAGGGACAGCATTTTTGCCCAAAAATATACACATTTTATAACGAATGTATATTACAAATATACATCTAATGGTATTGTGGTGTCCCGGTACTGCATCCTATACGGTACCCGTATAGAGGTCCCCATAGCCAGAGTCCCTAGGACGTCAGGTCCTTCTTATCTAGTCCGCCCCTTGTCACCTCTCATCTAGGTATTAGTTATCTAACAGTTTATTCAGGATTTATATAAATATAGTTGTACAAATGTATATAATTGGTTAATTACCTGTACGGAGCATAGCAGGACCTGCGGGTCACGTGATCAGGTAAACTCTATGGTTTTTGCTTAAGGACCTTTGGAGGTCCCTATGACGTAGTTCACCCATCATTCCTTGTAAAGGTGAGTGACAGTTACTCGGACCAATCAAAGCGGCTCAGCCCCTGCCCATATAAGGGAGCTGCAGCCATTAATCGCTCTCTTGTTCCTGTGCAGCCAAGCAAGCAACATCTCTTTTCTCTTTTCCTCGTGGGCTGTTGACAGGGAAGGATCTGCGCTGCTGTTATCAGTGTGTTAGGCCCTAGCCTTTTGGCGACAGCTGATATCTTCTAAACTGTGAGTGTAATCAATCCCTAAGCACTCTGCAAGATCACCGGACCATATCTATCCCCTAAATCCGGATGGATCTTAGCAAATTACCCTAAATTCAGAGACTTATATCAAAAGTCAAGGTCCGCATCAACTGTCAGTCACTGAGATGTATGGAGACTGTATTACTGAGACTGTTAATGTTCATTGGATGTACTGCAAGCCTTTAAGTAAAGTTTATCCAAGTTCAAGTTCAGCTACCTTGTGGACCTTCAGTCATTATTTGCATGCACCTATCGTTACTGGGAAGGGCGGCTATAGGCTGGAGAATTACCTCAGCATACTAACCCTCAGCCTGGCGTCACGAACAATAGGGTTAACCTTAACCCCTGATATACTGAAGCAAAACCGTGACTACACTACCCCTACCCCAGAGGCCTACCACAGTATTATCTACATTATATCAAAAGTTTTTGCAAACGACAGTAACACTTTAAGGAAACACTTATTTGCAAAGTCCATTGTTCTTCATGTCAAATTGGAATCCGATTTTTTTTTTCAGTTTCAAGCTTTACAAACGTACATCGTGAATATACACCCTCAAATGAATGTGCTGATGGCTTATATTACACCATGTACCTGACATTACGCCAATCTTAATTTTTTTTTCTTTTTAAGAAAGGGGGAAACTGTTAACATTGATGTCCTAGAAAGATCTTTCCCATAGTGAGAAGTATTGGACGTGTTCCTTCCTCCATTATTCTCTCTGCTGTGCTTCACTAAGGGTCTATTCACATGATGGAATTTCTGCCCATAGACTTCAATGGGATTCCGCATTCCCATTCAACTTTCTGAAATTCTACTTGCGGAAAATTCCACCGTCTGAATAGGCCCTAAAGGAGCAAAGTAAGATCTAATTGATCAGAACCATCCCGGGGTGTCAGCACTTCACCACAATCACAGCCCATTGATTTCTAAGGTGCTTTGCTCCATTGCTTCAATCTTAAAGATGTAATAAAGGGTTTATTGTTGGTTGATTATTCATTTATTTTTCTATTTTTATTCCTTTGAAAAGTGACAAAAATTTATTAGAGGAAATCTGCAGTGTAAAACAACGTATCCCCTATCCACAGGATATCCTGTATGGGGCCTCTGCCGTGCAGGAGACGTGTCGGCCGCAGCATGACATGGTGACTGACATGCCCCCCCCATGTATCTCTATGGGAGAGGAGTAGATGCAGCTTTCGTGCGTTCCCGTCTCTTCCATAGAGCTGAATGGGGGAAAGCATGCTGTCGACGACACATGCATTAGCAGCGCACAGCCGCAGCAATGCTGGGTCCCTGTATGGGAGATCGCTCGCAGGGGGGTCCCAGCGGTTGGACCCCCTGCGATCAGACACTTATCCCCTATTCTGCGGATAGGGGATAAGTGTCTTAGACTACAGTACTCCTTTAGCCTCTTTCCTACGCAGTGATTTTTGGTGACAGTATTTTTGCTTTTTTTTAAAAAAAAATTTAAACCCATAACTTTTTTGACAGTCCGTATGGCAATATGAGCCTTATTTTGACAGGTCAATATGTTTTTTATTATGGTACTATTTAAAGGAGATCTCCAGTACTGGAAAACTTATCCCCTATCCTAAGGATAGAAGATAAGTTTAAGATCGTGGAGGGTCCGACCGCTGGGACCCCCCGCGATCTCCCGTATGGGACCCCTGCTCTCTGGCCAGATAGATAGATTTATTTTCTGCAAATAAATTCTTTACAAATAAGACAATGTGATTTTATGGATTAATTTTTTTCTTGTTATGTCTCTCATAGTTGAGGTATACCTATGATGAAAGTTACAGGCCACTCATCTTTTTAAGTGGGAGAACTTGCACAATTGGTGGCTGACTAAATACTTTTTTGCCCCACTGTATATGGTCTCTAGACCAATCTCCATTTATCATGGCATCCAAGACAAAATCCAAGACGATAGACTCCATTCCAGCCTCCATTGCCATCTTGCTCTTCACCATGATAGTTTTTGAGAGTGGTGGTATGAAGTCAATGGAACACCCATAAAAGTATGCCTGGCTCGTATCCCAATGTTGTGCAAACACCTTCTGATGGTTCGTGTAGACACTGTTCGATGCCCTAGGTATGTTATGTGACGTCATATTTCACTGGCAGTACAGAATGAATCACTATGGGCCATTCCTTTAATCTGACGACTTCTGTTCATGAAGTGGTTCGCCTCTGTGCACCTCTTGCTGTCATTCCCGATAACTGGGACATGCGACATTGAACACTGGTGACATCTCGGCCTACATGGATAGTGATCTGTCACTTCAAGGATTCTGTCCCTCTCAGTTTGCAACAAGTGGTGATAACTGGCACATTGCTGAAGAGGAAGCATTGCCCAATCATACTTCCTCAATATCCATACTGCAGCGATCCACATGTGAACTTTCTTCCATTTCTTGCTTAGTCATCACAATGAATATTTGCTCCAGAAGGAATATCAGCGGCATAATATTGTTCATTTCGCTGTTTCGATTCCAGACTAAGGTATACAGTGATAATGGTAATTTGTTCCAAATGAACAATCGTTACTTGAATCCATCGTATGTTGAGGGATCCGTGCAATAGTAATACAGTACAGTATAGAAAGTAATACTCACGTGTCCCTGCCGCTACAGACCGTCACCGTTGCCCTCGATCATCGCTGTCATCATGTCCCCAGGGTATCCTCGCTGCTCTGGACCTTCACCGCTGCCCTGGAACGTCACTCTCCATCGCCGTCATCACGTTGCTACGCACGCCGCTCCTATTGGATGACTGGACAGCGTGCGCGGTGACGTGATGACAACGAAGGAGAGCGACGGCCATGCAGCGGAGCATGAAGAGGACGGTCCGGAACATCGGGGACAGGTGAGTGACACTCACCGGAGCACACGGGGCACCATAAACAGCTATCCGGTGGCAGCTGAAGCAGTCTGCGCTGCCGGATAGCTGTTTATGCGATGGCCCCGACATACAAAAGCATCGTATGTTGATGCTGCCTTCAACATGCGATGGCCTCTGAGAGGCCATCGTATGTTGAAATTGTGGTAGCCCTTGGGGGCTGTATGGTAGTGGTGGTATGGTATCGGTATGTGATGGGTTAATGTTAACCCGATAGTTTGTGACGCCAGGCTGAGGGCTGGTATGCTGAATCAGTGTTCCGGCCTATTGCCGCCCTTCCCAGTAAAGATAGGTGCATAAAATAACTGAAGGTCCACAAGGAGATTTGAACTTGAACTTGAATAACCTTTACTGAAGTGCTGCAATAACCACGGCACAGTAACAGTCTCATACAAACAGTCCTTAGGTTGCTTAGTGACTGGCAGTAGTTGCGGACCTTGAGCTAGACATAAAGTCTATGAATTTAGGGAGAGATTTGCAGATCCGTCCGGATTAAGGGGAGTTATTAGGTCCGGTGATGCTGCAGAGTGTTTGGGAAGTGATACACTCTATAGTTAGATTGTTCAGCCGTTGCCACAAGGCTCAGGCCTAACCCACTGCGATTACTGCTGTACAGATCTTTCTTGCTTGACAGCCCACGAGGTAAGAGAGAGAAACATGGCCGCCGCTCCCTTATATGGGCAGGGGGCGTGGCGAATCTGATTGGTCCGAACGTCTGCCATTCACTATTACATGGTGTGATGGGATTGCTTACATCACAGAGCCTCCAAAGGTCCTTAAGCTAAATACCATAGAGTTCACCTCGTCACATGACCCGCAGGTCCTGCAACGCTAATGGAAACAAGTGATTAACCATTTATTTACACGTTATTCTATTTACATTAACCTATGAATAAATTAGAGATCTATACACTAGAATAGAGGCAACTAGGGGTAGACTGGCTAACAGGGATCCCTACGTCCTAGGGACTCTGTCGGGGCCATCGTAGGTCGGGATCACTGTATTTAATTCTGTTCCATTTAGCATCATATTTTATACCATGTCTTCTTGTCTTCTGCCATCCCTGACCTCTGCCTGTCTACCACTTTCGTCATACCGCCATCTGCCTTGGCCCCTGTACTGTCCGATTATGATTCTCGCCCGTTGCCTTGTTACCACATCTTGAAGTCTACTGTCTATCTTTGTTCCAGGCTTTGTAAATGGTAACTTCTTCCACGGTAAAGTTTGATTCCCTATGGAAAATTCTGCACCTCCTTGCATGGGTTAAAGGGGTACTCCAGTGGGAAAAAAAATGTTTTAATCAACTGGTGCCAGAAAGTTAAACAGATTTGTAATTTACTTCTATTTAAAAATCTTAATCCTTCCAGTACTTATCAGCTGCTGTATGATCCACAGGAAGTTCTTTTCTTTTTGAATTTCTTTTCTGTCTGACCACAGTCAGGAAATGTCCAAAGCAGTAGAAGTTTGCTTTGGATATTTTCTCCTGCTCTGGACAGTTCCTGAAATGGACAGAGGTGTTAGCAGAGAGCACTGTGGTCAAACAGAAAATAAATTCCTGTGGAGCATACAGCAGCTGATAAGTACTGGAAAGGTTAAGATTTTTAAATAGAAGTAATTTACTAATTTGTTTAACTTTCTGGCACCAGTTGATTTAAAAAAAAAAATGTAACTGGAGTACCCCTTTAAAGGGGTACTCTGCTGCCCCATCATTTGGAAAATTTTGTTCCGAGCGCTGGGTGTTGGCGATGGTGGTCGTGATGTCCCAACCACGCCCCTCAATGTAAGTGGGTTGAGGCCATGCACCCTCCCATAGACTTGCATTGAGGGGGCGTGGTGTGACGTCACGAGGGGTGTGGTTGTGACGTCACGACCCCCGCCGCCTGCACCCAGCGTTCTAACTGAACGCTGGGTGCTGCACAAAGATTGTGGGGGTCCCAGCTGCGGGACCTCCACGATCAGACATCTTATCCCCCATCCTTTGGATAGGGGATAAGATGTCTAGGGGCGGTGTACCCCTTTAAGGGTAAAAAAAGTGTATAATTCCTTAGACTCTACTCCCTGCTATAGCCCTCAATCAAATCTGTCTGTCACCCACTGGGTTCACTACTAATGTTGCCCGCGTGATACCTAAGTCAACTAAACATCTCTCTCAGACCCACTTCCCATTTGTGGACCTCCTGCTTTCCATAGCATCTGTTTGGTTGCCTTTTACCTACATCTTTTTATAACCTGCTTTTCAGTCTGGATCTGATCCGCCTGCCTCTTACTTTCTGCTCTCAAAGGTATCGTGCTAATGAATTATGTTCATCAAGAAGCTAAATATAAATCTTGATGCCGTGCGGCTGCCATGTCATTTCAATACCAACAGGAGGGAAAGGAAAACATTGTGTATCCAATTACCGAAGAGAGAGATGAAAAAAGGGGCTCTGGAGGAGGTCCACTATTCATGTATGAAATACAGGAACTGGGACTATGTATAAAAGGAGATTGACCGCATTAATGCAGATTTCTCAGCGATTTCTCAAATTTTTGTTACTGGATCAGAGAACGACAAATCTAGAATGATACTGGTCAACAGCAATTGCCTATATCAGGTATTCCCAATCTTATCACCATCCATAAGGGAACCCTTGATCATTTTTCCATTCCTTAAGATGTTTGCTGTAGGGGCTTGAAATTCTATATAACACTTTATTTAAGTATTGGATCATCTTTAAGCAGGTTGAGCAGTTTGCTATCCCTATTGGAAAATGTCACATCTTGCTGCTACTATACTTTGGGAGACCCCTGTCCAGATTTTGAGGAACCACCAGGAACACTTGTTGGCAAACAATGGCATCGCTTCTCGGCCTTTTGGCTAAGATCAAGTGTAGTATCTGTTCTTATCAGGCAGTCCACTGATAGGAATGGTGCCACGTAACCAGCTCAACGGCTGCCCTGATGTGACTGGTTTCCTCCGGGTCTCGCCATGAGGTAGGGGGGTCCAGAGCCGAGGTACTTTTGTGCCTCAGGGAGTGGTGACCCTGAGGTGCCAAAACTCACTGGGTGTTATAGCTCACTAAGTGAACGCACCGCACCATACACGCTTCACCTTTGGCACTCACCTTTCGTATCCCGGCCTTCTGGCTAGGATCAGGGAAATTTTTTATAGATCCGATGGGATGACCGGGCAGTATATCTGCACTCATCCACCTATTTATTCTTTTTGTATGTCACTGTGCCACTTTACGTGTTTTGTTTGTACACAGGATTTGTAAGGATGCAGTAGCCCTTCTAAGTGTCCCTCCTGGCGGTCTAGGGGAGGTGTGCGTGGCCATTTGGTTCCTCACCTCCCTGCAACCCCTGGGCATCTTGCCTTTAGTCAAGATGCCATCAGTATACGGCTCCTTGGCTGATACCTTGGTTAATGCCTAGGTTGAAGCCAGGTGTATTTGTGGCCCCGTAGTAGCTTTGGCAAAAAGGGGCATCGAACCTGGATCCTTGCAGGTGCCTTTTGGCCCGGAGGTGAAGGGTAGGTTTGTTGGGGGGCCTCTCTCCTGTTGGAGAAGGGCTTAGCGATAGACCGCATCCTTTGTGCACGTTTTTTTTAGTGTGACACGTTTTCACTTTTTCTTGCACCTTGGGTGATAGAGAGCACGATCCTCGGCTTTAAAAAATGGCCAACAAAGTGGGGCATCTATAACAAAGTGCTCTAGTTGAAACCATATTAGCAACCCATTTTAGGATAGAAGAACCATACTTTTTTGCACCTTTGCCTTTTCCATGTCTTGTTCCATTCTCATTCACTTTCTAACCCGGTGTACTCATGAACAGAATGAGAAGAGTGAGCCGGTCAGCAAGGCCTTTTTACTCCAGACAACTGTAAAGAAATAAATATCTGTAGCAGCATCTTGATAGCATCATATCACCCCATGTAGGCACTATCACATATAGTCCAATCCCTGTGTGGAACTATTTAAGTTCTAAGCACTGGTCGGTAATGCTATCAAATATAGTCCAATCCCTGTGTGGAACTATTTCAGTTCTAAGCACTGGTCAGTAATGCTTCAGACCCAGGTATGCTGTCCTCAGGCTTGATGCCTTCTCTGTGGTTCGCAGACACATAGGCAGGAAGCATTAGGCTAGGTTCATACTTGGTTTTAATGTACACAGGTATCCGCATCCCGCTAAGAACAGAATGCTGTCTTATACTGTGGTGTACAGCAGCGGGTGCATTTCTTTTAATTTTAATGGCCCCTTTCCACTGTTCAGGCCACTTTCCACTGGTATATGCTACTTAAACTGGACATGATAAATGGTCTGCAGTTGAGTCCTCTTATCAGTGTATACCAGCAGAAACAGCCTTAAAGGGGTACTCCACCCCTAGACGGAGGCTCGTGACGTCACGATCGCGCCCCCTCACTGCAAGTCTATGGGAGGGGGCGTGACACAGTCACGCCCTCTCCCATAGACTTGCATTGAGGGGTCATGGCTGTGAGGTCACGAGCAGGGTGTGACGTCACGAGCAGCCGAGATCTGCGATCAGACATCTTATCCCCTAACCTTTGACTAGGGGATAAGATGTCTAGGGGCGAGTACCCCCTTAATCTAATCACTAGGTGACTACACCACAGTATACATCAGCATCCTGTTCTTCACTAGCTCCTGCTTTGGGAAACGATTATAACCATAGGCTCAGGTGGCTGCGTGGAAATTCCTTGGCTTGTCTTACATATCTAACAACAGAATACAGACTGCTACTGATATCTTGGAGCATGAACCACTTTTTTTTCGTATTTGGCACTATCTTGACTCCACTCCATAGTTTAGCCTAATTTCCATTTCCATGCCTACCGTAGGCCAATCATTTTTAACCTTCTAACTATAGGTAGGAAAATTTCAGGAAACCCCTATGTAAAATATGTAAAAAAAACAGATGAAAGCCGCAAAAATAGAGATAGAAAGACTCATTGCCAAAGAGAGTAAAACCAACCCCAAAATGTTTTTTAACTATTTAAATAGCAAAAAGGTTAACAATGAAAGGGTTGGTTCTTTAAAAAATGATGAGGAAGAAATTATAAACGGGGATCAGGAAAAAGCTAATATATTAAACAAATTCTTCTCCACTGTATTCACCGAGGAAAATGAAATGCCAGGTGAAATACAGTGAGATAAGGTAAACTCCCCAGTACAGGTCACCTGTCTAACCCAGGAAGAAGTACAGTGCCGCCTACAAAAAAATCTAAATAGACAAATCACCAGGTCCAGATGGTATTCACCCCACTGTGGAACTCTCTGCCAGAGGAGGTGGTCATGGGGAACTCTGTAAAAGAATTGAAAAGGGTTCTGGATGCATTTTTGGAGAATAATAACTTTACAGGTTATGGATTCTAGATCTATATCAACTCAGTAGGGACTCATTAGTGTTATAGGTTGACCTTGATGGACTCTGGTCTTTTTTCAACCTTATGAACTATGTTACTATGTTCTTAACACAACAAGAATATAGAACGCCAGCACCACCGTATTCTATATATGCTGTGCACACGACTTATGGAAGACTTAGTCAGGTATGTGTGGCTTGAACTCTGGTGAGCGCTACACGCTAGGAAGTATAGCATCCATATAAATCACAAAAGAAAGAAAGAAAGTGGAGCGCTCACCATTCCGTTGGCAGCGAGTCACTTCAACCGGGTGATCTCTGGACCGGACTAGGATCCATGCAGGGAGGCGGCAGCTGGTAACGGGGGGGAGCTTAGGCGTCGGGCCACGGACCGTTCCACGCCACTAGGTGCTTTGTCAGCGGCCTGAAGAAGCGCCTAGTGGCGTGGAACGGTCCGTGGCCCGACGCCTGAACTCCCCCCCCGTTACCAGCTGCCGCCTTCCTGCATGGATCCTAGTCCGGTCCAGAGATCTCCCGGTTGAAGGGACTCGTCTGCCAACGGAATGGTGAGCGCTCCGCTTTCTTTCTTTCTTTTGTGATTTATATGTTACTATGTTACTTAGGGCCCATTCACACTATGAAATATCCACCCGGAGAAATTCCAGGCAGACATTTTCGCGCAGAGCAGGTGATTCCTGAATCAATTGCCACTGTGGCGGCTTGGACATGCTGGCAGTGCCCCAATTTAATCATAGTCTGGGATTTGAATTTCTTCTTAGAAAATTCCGTTGTGTGAATGGGCCCTTATTTTTTCTTAAATATGTATTGTAAAATCTAAGTAATACCTTCTATATAAAAGAGTGCACTTTCTGCTGCTGTATTCTGGGGAACCCTAGAAAAGGAATTCCTATTCGGCTATTACTGGGTATCAAAGGAAACCCATGCCATCGTTAAAAGGCCATACAAATTCCATTTTATACATTTAGCCAGGACCTTAGTGTTGCAAGACACCAAAGACTAATATGTTCTTTATGTACTTATCTGGATATCCAGTCCACCATTTAGGTCCTGCTGATATCTCATTTTCTGTACGGGTTGGAAGATATAATATACTTGTGCACAGATCGATATAGGCCAATGTCTTACCGCTGTCAGGATTCATAAACAAAGGCCACCCTACCACATGACCTGCATTTACTTTGATACACATTGATCTTGTACAGCTAATGGGATTCACTTCAAGACATCGACATTAGGCAGAACACTGATTATAATTAATGCCGCCCCAGAAAGCACTAAAGTCAATGATATTAGTTTGGTCCATCTTGTATGTGAGTCAGAGGATGCAGGCACAAATATAACTCAATTACGAGGAAATGTGACCAAGCGCAATGGTTACTACAGAGATAATTCTGAGGCGTGGTAAGAGGTTAATGCAAGATTTCCAAGGAGATATCAATATTGTTAACTCAGGGACAATCTTACATATTAGATGTCTTTCTATATCTTGAAAGCCAACGTTAGAGATAGAGGAGACTTGTGTACTTCATCTTTAGAACATGGCAGGACAAAAATTAGACTAGGGAAAGACTGACGTAAGATGTCATGTTATTAATGATCTCCAATGGTTCAGTAATTCTTAAAAAAATCTCCCCAAATTTTTTTAAAGGGGCATTCCGCCCATAGACATCTTTTCCCCTATCCATAGAATAGGGGATAAGATATCTCTGCTGTGGCAACCCTGACATCAGGTGCACGGAGCAAACTTCGCTCCGTGCCGGATGAATGGTGATGCGGTGCAGAGGCTCGTGACGTCGCAGTCATGCCTCGCTCGTGACGTCACGGCTACGCCCCCTCAATGCAAGTCTATGGGAAGGACTAGCACTGAGGGGGCGTGGCCGTGCGATCAGACATCTTTGGATAGGGGATAACTTGTCTAGGGGCGGAGTACCTCTTTAAAGTAAGGTAGCCCAATTTTCCAAAAAAATAAATAAAAGCACAATGGTGGCAGTGGAATCAGTTGCCCCTTGACAAAGATAAAAAGTAAGGAATGTCAGGTTCTAATTGACTTCACCCCTGTCTTCATGTGGCAACTCTGAGGGAACAAATAGGGGAAAACCTATGGGATGGCACGGACCATTAGTTTCATGGCACTCAGGGTTAAAGCGAAAATGTCACCAAGAGTATGCCTGTGAAGCTGCACATACTGTGCACTAGGGCTTCACAAGCATATTCTAGGCTTACCTTTACTGGCACCTTAGGCTAGTTCATACTTACACAATCAAGCTTTATAATCCTCTCGGGAGTCAGACTAGCAGTCGGGGAGGCGGAGCCCAGGGTCCAATCTGCTCCGGGCCGCACCTCCTCTTTCTGCCTACATCCCCCAGTGGATTGACAGGCAGGGTTAGTCTGCTTGCAGCGGCCCTGTGTAGCTCTGCTGCCTGCACGTACTACCTGTCAATCAACTGCATGACATAGGAAGAAAGAGGCGGTGCGCCCCAGATCAGAGCGGACTAAGGGGTCTGCCTCCTCAACTGTCAGTCTGACTCCCGAGGGGATTATAAAGCTTGATTGTGTAAGTATGAACTAGCCGAAGGTGCCACTAAAGGTATGCCTACAATATGCTTGTGAAGCCCTAGCGCACGGTGGGCAGCTTCACAAGCATGTTCTATGTGACAGTTTCGCTTTAAAGGGATACTCCGCCCCTAGACATCTTATCCTCTATCCAAAGAATAGGGGATAAGATGTTTGATTGCGGGGGTCCCTTTGCTGATCTCGGCTGTGGCACCCCAGACATCTGGTGCACAGAGCGAACTGGAGATTCGGGCCGGAGGCTCGTGACGTCACAGTCACACTCAGCTTGTGACTTCATGGTCACGCCCCCACAATGCAAGTCTATGGGAGGGGGCGTGACAGCCATCACGCCCCCTCCCATAGACTTGCATTGAGGGGGCGTGATGTCACGAGCCTCTGGTGCTGCACCTGACACTCTAAACGAACGCCGGGTGTAGCAGGTAGATCGCGGGGGTCTGCACAGGTTGTGAAGATAGTAAAGATTCCCAGGGGTACACCCTTTACAATGTCTGGAGTGATAATGATAAAACAAACACTGGAGGTCTTCGAGAAGGGTAACAGGTGTTTCTTGGGAGAATCATTCTTCCATAAAATGGAGGTACAATGTCTAAGTATAACACACAGATATGGCTGGAACATGGGGTCATCCTTCTGGTACTGAGGTAGGATATGTGGATGCCGGGAAAGTCTTAGTTTTGCTTTAGTTTTGCTTTAGCTCACAACAATTACAGGTCCCTAGTAATTAAACCCTCCGACAAGGGGGGCAATATTATAGTTATGGACCATCTTAAATATCGTGAGATGTGTCTAGAACTCCTCTTGAAGGAGGATTGTTATGAGATCCTAAGGGAGGACCCTACCGTACAATACTGCACGGAACTAGTGGAGATTGTCCAGAAGGCCAGGGATGCAGACCTAGTGAGCGAAGAAGAAGCTGATTTTCTGGTACCTCGCCACCCTAGGGTGGCGACGTTCTACTCCTTGCCCAAAATACATAAAGGCACCACACCCCTCAAGGGCAGACCAATAGTCTCGGGTGTGGGCAACCTCTCGCAGAATGTCTGTGTGTATGTTGATGCCATACTTAAAACCTTTGTGATGGCATTGCCCTCATACACCCGAGACACTACAGATCTATTAAAAAAGATAGATGGTCTGACCCTTGAGAATACAAGGCTAGCCAGCATAGACGTGGAGTCTTTATACTCCTGCATTCCCCCTGACTTGGGGATAGCGGCGGTAGAATATTTTCTACGAAGTAGAGGTTGCCAGTACCGTGCCCATAGCCAATTTGTCATAGACTTGCTCCGTTTCACCCTCACCAAGAATTACTTTCTATTTGACAGACGCACCTTCCACCAGCTCAGAGGGACCGCAATGTGGAGCCCCTGTGCCCCCACATACGCGAATCTCTATCTGGGCTGGTGGGAGGAGGTGCTAGTCTTTGGTGGACAACATTTTCGTCATATGGAAAGGTACCCGTGATGATTTAACACTTTTTGTTGATGCCCTAAACAACAACGCAGTAGGCCTCAAATTTACTTTTGAACTGGTGTATAATGAGTTACCCTTTCTTGATGTCCTGATCAAGAAGGATGCCAGGGGTACTCTACAGACAACTGTGTATCGCAAGGCCACTGCGACCAACTCATTGTTGGAATGGCGTAGTTTTCACCCGATACCATTAAAACGAGGCATCCCCAAAGGGCAATATTTGAGGATGAAGAGAAACTGTTCATCCCAAATAGAGTTCAAGAGTCAAGCTGCTGATTTGAGGCAGCGCTTTCAGGCCAGAGGTTACCTGGATTGGGTTCTACGGAAAGCATATCAAGAAACGAGGGAGGTAGAAAGAGCTAGTCTGCTTGTACCCCGGGATGTGAACTCAGACAATCTCATTAGACTGGTAGCTACTTTTGATGGGGGAGCACAAGATGTTAGACGCATTCTCAGTAAACACTGGGAGATTCTGAGGACTGACCCTGATCTGAAAGACGTCTTGGGATCTCATCCTCAGATCTCTTTTAGAAAGGGCAGAAGTCTGAGAGACAGGCTTGTGAAGAGCCACCATGTGCCACCTCAGGCTCAAGGAACATGGCTGAATAGGCAGATCAAAGGATGCTTTCGCTGTAGCGGATGCATTACTTGCAAACACATTGAAGTGACTAAAACATTCTCTAGCACCAATAACGAGCAGGTTTATTCCATACGTGACTTCATTAACTGCCAGAGTAAAGGGATTGTTTACAAAGCCACCTGCAGTTGTGGTATGGAATATGTTGGCAAGACAATTAGGGAGTTTAGGAGAAGAGTTGGCGAGCACTTGAGAGACATCAGTAACCTAGCCGAAAAGCCATTAACTCGGCACATCAATGGCCAACATGGTGGGGAAGCTCAAAATCTGAGATTTGTGGGGATAGAACTTGTAAGACCTCCCACCAGAGGAGGAGACTGGGATAGGTTGATCCTCCAAAAAGTGACTCGGTGGATATTCTCCCTACGAACTCAGTCTCCCAGTGGACTCAATGAGGCACTGAGTTATGCATGCTTCTTGGAGTAATCTCACTTATTGTGCCCCCCTTTCCATCTAAGGCCCTATCCTATTCCCTTAGCCACACATTTCTTATCATTTCTAATTATTATTATTTCTTAATTCTCTGCTCATTTAAGTTTACTGCCTGTTTTCACCCCCCTTTCTTTGTGAAGTAACTATCCGCTTACCTCCATTATGTGCGATTGTCCTGTTGACAAACTGCACACACACATGGAGGTACCAAGGTCCTCTATATAAGTTACCAACTTGCAAAATCATTTGCGATATTACTTATTTTTACCTCGCACCCTGTATATATTGTTGAATGGTCCGCTCGACAGCTGTGTCCGGCTAAATACTATGGTTCTAGTAGTTGCTGACAGCGCTGCGCTCGTATTCTGAGCGCTGCCTAGCAACAAGTGACGTAAAGCGCTGAGAGACGCGTCACCGGAAGTCAGACGTCATGACCGGAAGTGACGTGCGGCGGCTAGTGTGCGCACGATTGTCACTTCAGACATGCATAAATACAGCGTGGGTGTCCGCGGCAGGTAAGCCAGGACACCGTTCGGCTGAATGCACTGCCCACCACTGTAGTAGTGCACCTAGGGATACCGCCACTGCGACAGCCTTGGTAACCGTGAGTAGCCACCTGATGGCAACATTGCCACCAGGCTAATAGAGCTTAAGTCGTGGCATCAATATTGCATAAACTGCATAGGTGCTCAAGCAACATGTGCGCTCACAGTTTCTTCTTTTCTCACCCTATTATTTACAACTTTTTGTATTTGTAATTAGTCTATTTTTTGGTAATATTTATTCTAGTTATCCTTGTACTGTATATTGCCAGGTTAACCCCTGAAGAACCCACCGATGTGGTAGAAACGCGTCGGGTGTACCAGAGCAAGGACTTGGTTATTATTGCCAGGGAATTCTAGGGCGTAGTCAAAGGGATAGATCGGGGCAGGGGTCGCCCTTTCTAGGGCGAGTACTCCGACAGTCCCTGTGGGAGCAGGGGTAGACTTCACCACATCTCCCCGACAGGGAATTCTAGGGTGACTGTCACAATTCTTTGACCCTGCTCTCCCCAACCATATCCCTCAATACAGACGCACTCTGCTTCATGCGGTCTGTATTGCACATTACAGATCTGGTGTCCAATTATCTAACTGGCTTATTGTTGTGGGGCCTACGTTTTTAGCACGTGTCTGAATAAAAGTTATATTTTAAGTGTGTACCCCCCTGTGATTCCATTGTACTCTCTGATACTGTTTAGCATCCCTTAGTGGACAAACTGTGAATCACAACATAGAACTAGTTCTAAGTTCTCTTCCCTCAGAAGGATATACACTACAACTGGTTAGCTCCCAGTGAATTCCCAAGGAAAGTCTCAACTGCAATGCCCACGGGGCCTCTGAAGGGCCTGACCCAAAGCCTTGAATGGTCCAAGATTAACTATGGGGCGCTTGCCTAACTTCTCCCCAAAGACTCTTGAAAAATCCTCTGTGGATAAAATAGGACTAGGGGGAATCACTAGGATATAATAAGGTGTAAGCCTTGCAAGTTACAACATTCTCTAAATAGAAGAGGCTCCTCTGGACTGACAAACTTCTTATTCCCTTCAGTAAAGGCTGGGTCCACACCACGTTTTTGCAATACAGTTCCCGTATCAGATTTTTGATTAAAAAAAACGGATTCCTCAAAACCTGACTAAACTGTATCAAAACGTGTGTACAAATTTGAATCCGTATACGGTTCGAAAAATAATGTCCTGTTGCATCGTTTTTTTTAGAAAAAAAGTATACATTTTTAACATTTCACTCCATTATGAATAAAGTTTTTGAAATTCCAAGAAAAAAAACTGTGCACATACTGTTCTGTACGGTTCCCATTGACTCCCATGTTAAAAAAACAAACAAAAAAAAAACGTATACGTTTCAATACGGTTTTTCACCCGGATCAAAGACGGTGGTAGGCTACGGTTTTGGGTACGGGAAAAAAACTGACAAAACCGTATAGGATGCAAAACGGACACAACCTGATGCATATTTTGGCATACGGTTTTCAATGGAGAGTCAATGCATACGGTTTTCAATACGGTTCCGTACGGTTTTCAAATTGGGAACGGGAACTTTATTGCAAAAACGTGGTGTGAACCCAGCCAAAGAAGGACAGGGCTAACTACTTTTTTGGCCTAGAAGACACGAGTAAACCCCTTACTTATAGCTAAAGAGATTGCTTAAATATAACAATAGCATACACATTTTATACAAATATAAAAAATACCATATAAAACAGCTGGAAAATTTTGGTGGAAAACTATTTTTTTTGATCAACTGGTGCCAGAAAGTAAAGCAGATTTGTAAATTACTTCTATGTAAAAATCTTCATGCTTCCAGTACTTATCAGCTGCTGTATGACCCACTGTCTGACCACACTGCTCTCTGCTGACACCTCTGTCCATGTCAAGAACTGTCCAGAGCAGGAGCAAATCCCCATAGCAAACCTCTCCTGTTCTGGACAGTTCCTGATACAGACAGAGGTGTCAGCAGAGAGAACTGTGGTCAGACTGGAAAGAAATTCAAAAAGAAAAGAACTTTCTCTGTAGTATACAGCAGCTGTTAAGTACTGGAAGGATTAAGAATTTACAAATCTGTTTAACTTTCTGGCACCAGTTAATAGAAAAAAAGTTTAAAAAAATATAGTTTAGCACCAGAGTAACCCTTTAAATATAGTATACAGGTGTGAATGCATGCTACCTTAGGCACCAAGAACACAAAGAACAAACAACAGGCCCTCAGGGATCCCAGCAGGATACTGCACTAGCCACCTAGGACAGGAGGTCTTGGGGCTTCCAATCTGTTGACCATGTCCTTCTACTGGATATTACCACCCATTTAAATGGAGATAAGACCATTCTGGAATGAGCCCTCTCTCTGCAGAGACCCTACAGCAGCACTGGCTTGCCACTCTTCAAAGTAAGGCCATGTTCACACTACCATCAGAGGCGCAGTTGGAACCTCTGTTGGCAATTCTGTCAGATTTGACAGGAAGAATGGCACAGCATGCAGCGCTATTATTTCCATCAAAACAACAATGGACACAAGGACGTAGCTGCTGGTATCCATCGGGTGATGGATCTGGCACTGCCTTCTTGGTTTCAATTATAATGCAATCCATAACGGCCGCGTGAACAGAACCTAACTCTAAATCTCTCTGGGAGAACCTGGAAATAATTTTGAGTCAACATCTAGAATGTTGCTAATCCTTAGTACAATATACCTAAAACCAAATAACCATGATATTATCAAAATGACTATTAATAATTATAATGGCATCCTTCAGGTCTTGTGCACATGGCCGTTTATAGGATTTATGCTGCGTGGATATGGGTTTTACGGACTGGCGATAAATCACTCATAAATTGCTATAGCCCAATACAAATTATTTTCTCACAGATTATCTATAAATAAAGTGCTTTATTGTGTGCTGTATCAGCAATGCTAGTAGGGAAGAATAAGGTACTGTGTGAAAGAAACACATAACAGCACATCATATGGACCTATAGGGGTTCCATATCAGTGGCGTTGCTAGCGTTGGTGTCACCCGATGCGGTAAAAAATGGTGTCACCCCAAACTCATACCCCCTGTGATTTCCCGTTGCGGAAAAGTTTTTCCAGTATAATAATCAAATATACCAATTGCCACAGAATGGAACAGTGCTAGAGAAGTTTTAACCATTTAAAACTAAAGCTCCCAATATGACCTAAGCAGTTGTAAGGTTATGCTGGGAGTTGTTGTTTCAGCCATAACTGCAGAACTTACAAGTGACTCCAGCTATTATGGGGAAATGATATCAGTGACTACAGGTGACGTCTTGTCTATAATCTTCCCTTATCTAATTCAGATGGAACATACCACCAGGACTTCATCCAGCAAAATCTTCTCTCTGCAGAAAGTGACTCCCTAATGGCTCCTCGCTATGTCAGCGCATTCTGATCCTCTATATGAAAACAATAATCATTATAACCCTGCTACACACTGCGCTCCCCGAATATAATACTGCTACACACTGTACCCTCTGAATATAATTCTGCTACACACTGTACCCTCGGAATATAAAACTACCACACACTGTACCCTCTGAATATAAAACTACCACACACTGTACACTTTGAATATAATACTGGCACAAACTGTACCCTCTGAATATAATACTACCACACACTGTACCCTGTCCTGTGCCCTCATCATATTAATGCCCCCTGTCCTGTGCCCCTGACATAATTTTCCTTATTTATTGTCCTAGTGGTTCACTCTTCCTTTTCTTCTCCATCTGGCTTGGACCTCAATGGAGTGTTCTCCCAGCTATGACTTATATCTGCAGAATCTGACGGACACACATTTTAAGCTCCTTTTTTCAGCACCATCCCCACCTCTATTCAAACTTCCCATCAATATTGCCCCCACACATGCGTGTGCATAGCCTCCATATCCCCTTAAGGACAATACAGGAATATAGGTGCACTACTGTGGTAGATGTAAATCCCCTTAAGGATTCAGGGTTTTATATTTTTGCACTTTCGTTTTTTCCTCCTCCCCTTCTAAAAGCCATAACACTCAATTTTTCAAGCCTTTTCAAAGCCTTTTTTTTGCGCCACCAATTGTACTTTGTAATGAAATCAATCATTTCACCAACAAATCTAAGGTGAAACAAAAAAAAATAATAATAATTTGAGGGGTGAAATAAAAAAATAAAAATAAAAAGAAGATTTTGTAATTTTGGAGGCTTCTGTTTCTACGCTGTGCACTTTTTAGTAACAATGACACATTACCCTAATTCTTTAGGTCTATACAATTAAAGTGATACCTAGTTCATAAAAGTTTTGTTTAATTTTACTAAACTACTTTGCAATTTTTTTTTTACAGAAAAATAAATTTTTTCGTATACAGGGATATATAGCGGCTCATTTATTGCGCCGTGATGTGTAGTTTTTATCGGTACCATTTTTGTTTTTGAGGGACTTTCTGATATATTTTTTTCGCGAATATGAAGTGACCAAAAATGCGCAATTCTGGAATTATTATTATTTTTTATTTTTTTACATGTACGCCATTGACCGTGCAGTTTAATTAACGATGTATATTAATAGCTTGGACATTTATGCAAGCATTGATATAACATATGTTTATTTACATTGTTTTAACCTGTTAAAGGAAAACAGTCACAGGTTCACCCACACTAAACCCAATACACCGGGTTATACTGCGGGTGAACAGGAGACCGATGCGGGGTCTCTGACTAATATACATACCTGCAGTCCAGCGCCCGCTCCCTCTGAAGATCCTCTTCTGTCTTCTCTGAATTGCGTGCTGGAGGCGTGCCCTCTGGCTGGATTTGAATATTCATGGTTGCTGGTCACATGAGCGCTTGTGCCTTCTGAGCGCTCAACCAGCGATCATGAATATTCAAATCCAGGAGGTCGGGTCCGCCTCCAGCACGCAATTCAGAGAAGACAAAAGAGGATCTTCAGAGGGACTAGGCCCCAGACTGCAGGCATGTATATAAGTCAGAAACCCCACATCTATAACCCAATGTATTGGGTTTGGTGTGGGTGAACGGGTGACTGTTCTCCTTTAAGGATGCAGGGCGTACCTGTGCGCCCTGGTCCCATTACCGGAATTTGAAGCGTGCTCACGAGCTAAGAACGCTTTAAACCCAGTGGGTCCCGACTGCTATCAGCAGCCAGGACCAAGGGGTAATGCCAGGCACCGCCAAACGGACCGATGCCTGGCATTAACCCTTTAGACGCCGCGATCAAAGTTGATCACGGCGTCTAAAACTAAAGTAAAATTATCCCGGCAGGTCAGTGGAGCCGATTGGGACCATGCGGTGAAACCGAGATATCCCGATCAGCTGCGTGGATGACTGGAGGGCCCTTACCTGCCTCCTCGCCATCCGATTGGTCCCCTGATGGCATAGTAGTGATCAGTATATGCAATCAAAAGATTGCGTGTTATAGCCCCCTGGGCAAAAAAAAAAAAAAAAAGTGTTATAAAAAAATAAAAGTGAATTAACCCCTTCCTTATAAAAGTTTGAATCCCCTCCCCCTTTTCCCATTTTTAAAATTAAATTATGTAATAAAAAATATGCTAATCATATGTGGTATCGCAGCGTGCGTAAATGTCCGAACTATTAAAATATAAGAGTAGCTAAACCACATTGGCGTACACGTAAAAAAATACCAAAGTCCAAAATGTTGCATTTGTGGTCACTTCATATACTATAAAAAAAATTGTCTAAAATCCGATCAAAAAGTCCCATCAAAACAAAACTGATACTGATAAAAACTACAGACCACAGTGCAAAAAAATTGCCCTAATATAGCCCTGTAAGCGGAATTTTTTTTTTTTTATAGGGGTCAGAAGATGACAATTTTAAACAAACTAATTTTGGTGCATGTAGTTAGAATTAAAAAAAAAAAAGTAAAATAAAAAATAACCTACATAAATCGGGTATCCTTGCGACCGTATGGATCTATAGAATAAAGATAAGGTGTCATTTTACCCAAACAGAAACTGAAGCCCACAAAAGGAAGGATAGGGAATAAGTTATAGATCGCGGGGGGAGGGTCTGACTGCTGGGCCCCCCTGCGATCTCCTGTCCGGGGCCACGGCAGTCTGCAGGAAGCGCCATGTCGTCCACAGGAAGCCGCAGTAGACACGCCCCCTCCATGTATCCAGCATACTGCATACTGCCTACGGTCTCGTACAGGAGATCACGGGGGTAAGGCAATACACACTCACAGCCCCATAAACACTGTTCCCATACACAGCCCTCCATGCACACAGCCCTCCATACACACACATAGACAGCCCTCCATGCGCACAGCCCTCCATACACACACATAGACAGCCCTTAATACACACACATAGACAGCCCTTCTTACACACACATAGACAGCCCTTCATACACACACATAGACAGCCCTCCACGCACACAGCCCTCCATACACAAACATAGACAGCCCTCCATGCGCACAGCCCTCCATACACACACATAGACAGCCCTTCATACACACACATAGACAGCCCTCCATACACACACATAGACAGTCCTCCATGCACACACATAGACAGCCCTTGATACACACATATAGACAGCCCTCCATACACACAGACAGCCCTCCATGCGCACAGCCCTCCATGCACACATAGACAGCCCTCCATGCACACACATAGACAGCCCTCCATGCACACACATAGACAGCCCTCCATACACACACATAGACAGCCCTCCATGCACACAGCCCTCCATACACACACAGACAGCCCTTCATACACACAGCCCTCCATACACACAGCCCTCCATACACACACATATAGACAGCCCATCATACACACAGCCCTCCATACACACACATGGACAGCCCTTCATACACACAGCCCTCCATACACACACATGGACAGCCCTCCATACACGCAGCCCTCCATACGCACACACATGGACAGCCCTCCATACACACACATAGACAGTCCTTCATGCACACAGCCCTCCATACACACACAGACAGCCCTTCATACACACAGCCCTCCATACACACACATATAGACAGCCCATCATACACACAGCCCTCCATACACACACATAGACAGCCCTACATACACACAGCCCTCCATACACACACATGGACAGCCCTTCATACACACAGCCCTCCATACACACACATGGACAGCCCTCCATACACGCAGCCCTCCATATACACACACATAGACAGCCCTCCATACACACACATAGATAACCCTCCATACACACAGCCCTCCATACACACACATAGACAGCCCTTCATACACACAGCCCTCCATACACACACATGGACAGCCCTCCATACACGCAGCCCTCCATACACACACATGGACAGCCCTCCATACAAGCAGCCCTCCATACACACACATAGATAACCCTCCATACACACAGCCCTCCATACTAGGGATGTAAGAAGAAATCGATTCCAGCGATTATCGCGATTTTTCACTTGCCGATACTGAATCGATTCAAAAATATTTTGAATCGATTCAGTATCGGCAAGTGAAAAATCGCTTTAGTGATGTGGAATTTGTATCTCCTGATGCACAGAAAGCATGTCCCAGGCATCAGGAGATACAAATTCCACATTTTGTCAGCCGGATCTGACACGGCGGCGGCGCTCTGGATGTATGGATCGGGCTCCGACTCGTGCCCGCTCCATACTCTGCGGCCCCCGGCTGATTTCAGTATCCGGGGGCCGCTGATGCTTCACCGCCGCTAATATCCAGCATGCGGTGCTCTGCAGTATGTATGGAACGGGCTCCGGACTCGTGCCCGCTCCATACTCTGCAGCCCCCGGCTGTTCTCAGTAGCCGGGGGCCGCCGCTAATAGCCAGCATGCGGCGACAGCGGCGTCTAAAGGGAGATGTGTAGGCTCTCCGTGGCTCTGTCATTGATAGAGCCTGGCTGGACCAGGCTCTATCAATGCATCGCAGATAAATGGAGTTCAATAGAACTCTATTCATCTGTCTGAGGAATCTAATGATTCCTAAAAGACTAATAAAGTGTACCAAAAAAAAAAAAAAAAGAAAATAAAGTTTTAATAAAAGCGTAAAAGACATTGTTTTTTTAAACAGAATCGGGATATATCGCGATGTATCGTCACCTAGACGGTATCGCGATATATCGGGATATATCGAATCGCCACACTGGTATCGCGATTCGAATCGAATCGACAAATTCTTGGCGATTCACACCCCTACTCCATACACACAGCCCTCCATACACACCCATAGCGGAAACGCTCGCAGCAATGTGAGGACGGGGGGGTGCGGGGTGCTAATTTCCCATAGCAACCAATCAGATCGCTTCTTTGTTTTTTCAGAGGCCCTTTCAAAAATGAAAGGAGCAATCTGATTGGTTACTATGGGCAACTGGTGAACTTTTCCTCTGCACAGGTTTTGATAAATCTCCCCCAATGACCATCTCTCCACTGAACACAAGCAGTGTGCACATTGCCTGTATGCTGTTGACCATGGGCGACTTAGGGTCTATTCACACGGCGGAATTCTCCCTCAAATTAAAGCCCCTAGACTTCTATAGGATTCTGCACTCCCATTCACACTTCTGAATTTCCGCTTGCGGAAATTCAGAAGTGTGAATGGGAGTGCAGAATCCTATAGAAGTCTAGGGGCTTTAATTTGAGGGAGAATTCCGCCGTGTGAATAGACCCTTATGGAAATGTGCTTCCTCTTTTTACTTCTCTCCCCCACATACAGTAAATGCATATGAGGACATTCCTATATGTGCAATTTCCTAGCATACAAGCAAAAAAATGTCACTTAAATTGAACGGTTATATTTACTGAATATATTGGGAGTTGCATAAACAGCAGTTCCCTAAAAATAATCTGTTAGCAGAGTCACGATTTGTGCAAGTGCAGGCAGCCGGGTATAAGAATATAGACGTACCATAGAATTGCAACACGTGGCTGAGGCTTCTATGTGTATTATTGAAGTAATACTTATTTTTATGGCAGAACAGGCTGAGCATCCAATGGGGCCAATCCTCTCTTTACTTCTGCCTGAAATAACTAACATATTGCTTAGTCCATTGAGGTCACCTTTTTGCAGAAACTCCAAAAATCTTCTGCAGAAACCAGGTTCACATTTACAGGCATGAGGTGCGGATTGTTGTCAGATTTCACACTGATTTAAGCAGGGAATGTACATAAAAATCTGTATAATAAAACGTATCCCTGGAGCCTCAATGCAAAATTTGTAACAGCCCCCACCAACCATGCAACATATATAATGCTGGTGTGGTACCAGTGTGCTGCCACGGGTGGGGGGTTATAGAAATACCTGATCACTTCATGATGCCAGGGCACCGTTACCCTATACACGATCCGAGGTTGGGGACAGCTTCTCCCGGGCCATGAATGAACACACTGACGCCAGGTCACGGATACCTGTCTTCACTGTACTGAGTGCAGATAGTATTACAGATACAGCTGGTTTTGTGTGAGAGAGTGCAGTGTAACCCCTTGGGAGCCCTGTTGCCTTGCTGGGACTTGTGGTGCTTTCACCAAACAGATTAATACTGACTTGTGAGACGGGGAGATGAATCCTGGTAGGTAGGGTTCTGTCAAGGTACTGAAGCCTTCTCTGCCGGGGCATGAACTTCTACCGTGCGAGTAATCCTTGCAGAATGACCAGTTTAGATTAGGGTGCTTTCACACCACGTTTTGTACTTACGGTTCCCGAATACGGCTGGGAGGAGGGGGCGGGGCTTAATCGCGGCACCCGCACTCAGCCGTATTCGGGAACCGTATTTAATGCATGTCTATGAGCCGACCGGAGTGAACCGCAGCCTCCGGTCTGCTGCGTTTTTGGCCATATGCGGTTTCCCGACTGTAGGCAAAAACGCGGTTGACCACGTTTTTGCCTGCGGTCGGGAAACCGCATACGGCCGAAAACGCAGCCGACCGGAGGGTGTGGTTCACTCCGGTCGGCTCATAGATATGCATTAAATACGCTTCCCGAATACGGCTGAGTGCGGACGCCGCGATTAAGCCCCGCCCCCCTCCTCCCAGCCGTATTCGGGAACCGTAAGTACAAAACCTGGTGTGAAAGCACCCTTAGATTTGAGCTAGACCTCCCCTCAGAGCACACAACACACACACCTGAACCAGACTGTGAATCAGTCTAAACTGAGGCATCTCCTCCCCCACTACACTATATAGGGGAGACTTTAGGGGTACCCATTGGCAGGCAGGGTCACATGGGGTACACTGCTCTCTCTTAAGGGTACAGTGACACAGAAGAACATATATACATATAACAGTAATATAATTCATTTAGAAAAATATATTATTCTGCAATAGGACAATAAACATAATTAATATAACAGTAAGTGCCTGGTGGGCCCAACACGGTGTGCTGCTAAGCTGCCCGAACAGTCCAAAGCCACAGGACAGCTATTGGTGCCGGGACAATCAAATACAAATACAGAAGAAGACCTCTCGGCACCCGGGCATGTGTGAATAATACTGGAGGCTCGCACTCCACATAGTCCATATAAATAGTAATAAACTTCACACAACACCATTTCTTTTTTCCTATGCAGTTTTTAGTATTGATTCCTCATATAAATAGACACAGTCCATATATATCAACAAAGTATGTAAAATTACTGGACACCACACTAGGGCCTGCAATGGGATTGGGATCCCGGGGGACCGGATAGAATACTTCTGGGTGCGGGCAGTATTCAGTCTGTACGGACGGTCACACAAGACACTTTGGGTGCCGTTAACCCTGCGCACTCTGGCTTTCCCTACTCTGCAGCCCTAAGCTGGTCTGGCATTTAGAGGTGCCCACTGGTTATGCCCCCAGACCCCTATGTGCAGCAGAAGCCTGGGCCGTGATGATCCTCCCTCCTTGCGCTGTCTGGGAGGAAGTGGTCATCAAGATCACATCCCATCACATCCTCCTAGCGCTAAGTGTCGGTGTCGTGCAGGTGGGAGACAGAAAAGCTTCAAAGCCCAGATAAGGCTGATCACACACAGATTACATGAGCGGGCGGGAGCAGGATTTGGAAAACAGTCCTGTGCAGGGCACTTACTGCTACCTCTGCGGCCTTATTCTTATCCCTATCTTATATGAAGGATAACCTTATGTCTATCCCTATCTTATATGAAGGATAACGTTATGTCTATCCTTATCGTATATGAAGGATAGCCTTATACCTATCCCTATCTTATATGAAGGATAGCCTTATACCTATCCTTATCTTATATGAAGGATAGCCTTATGCCTATCCCTATCTAATATGAAGGATAGCCTTATATCTATCCTTATCTTATATGAAGGATAGCCTTATACCTATCCTTATCTTATATGAAGGATAGCCTTATACCTATCCTTATCTTATATGAAGGATAGCCTTATACCTACCCCTATCTTATATGAAGGATAGCCTTATACCTATCCTTATCTTATATGAAGGATAGCCTTATACCTATCCCTATCTTATATGAAGGATAGCCTTATGCCTATCTCTATCTTATATGAAGGATAGCCTTATACCTATCTCTATCTTATATGAAGGATAGCCTTATACCTATCTCTATCTTATATGAAGGATAGCCTTATACCTATCTCTATCTTATATGAAGGATAACCTTATGTCTACCCCTATCTTATATGAAGGATAGCCTTATACCTTTCCCTATCTTATATGAAGGATAGCCTTATACCTATCCTTATCTTATATGAAGGATAGCCTTATACCTATCCCTATCTTATATGAAGGATAGCCTTATGCCTATCTCTATCTTATATGAAGGATAGCCTTATACCTATCTCTATCTTATATGAAGGATAGCCTTATACCTATCTCTATCTTATATGAAGGATAGCCTTATACCTATCTCTATCTTATATGAAGGATAACCTTATGTCTACCCCTATCTTATATGAAGGATAGCCTTATGTCTATCCCTATATTATATGAAGGATAGCCTTAAGTGTCTCCCATGCATGCTTAAACTCCTTCACTCTTCTGCAGGAAGGCTATTCCATGCATCCACTACTCTCTCAGTATAATAATAATTCCTGATATTACTTTTCAAACCTTTGCCCCTCTAATATAAAGCAATGTCCTCTTGTGGTAGTTTTTTTTTTCTTTTAAATCTCCTCTCCTCCTTTACCGTGTTGATTCCCTTTATATATATAAAAGTCTCTATAATATCCCTTCTGTCTCCTCTTTCTTCTATACATGTTAAGGTCCTTTAACCTTTCCTGGTAAGTTTTATCCTGCAATCCACGTACTAGTTTAGTATCTTCTCTGAACTCTCTCCAATGTATCTATATTAGAGATGAGCAAATTTACAGTAAATTCGATTCGTCACGAACTTCTCGGCTCGGCAGTTGATGACTTATCCTGCATAAATTAGTTCAGCTTTCAGGTGCTACGGTGGGCTGGAAAAGGTGGATACAGTCCTAGGAAAGAGTCTCCTAGGACTGTATCCACCTTTTTCAGCCCACGGGAGCACCTGAAAGCTGAACTTATTTATGCAGGATAAGTCATCAACTGCCGAGCTGAGAAGTTCGTGACGAATCAAATTTACTGTAAATTCGCTCATCTCTAATCTATATCCTTCTGAAGATACGGCCTTCAGTACTGCGCACAATACTCCAAGTAAGGCCTTACAAACATAAGCACTTGCCTCGCTACTGCTACGACCTTTCCCTACACACCCATGAGCACTTCCCTCTGTACTGCTAATACCTTTCCCCATATACCCATAAGCACTTCCCTTTGTACTGCTAATACCTCTTCCTATACAGCCATGATCACTTCCCTCTGTACTGCTAATAACCCTCCCTTTATGCCCATGGGCACTTCTCCCTTTCTGCTGTTAATACCTCTCTTATACAGTCATGAGCACCTCCTCCTCTACTGCTAATACCTCTCCCTGTACACCCATGAGCACTTCCCTCTTTCTACTGATAATACCTCTCCCTATACACCCAAGCATATTCTGCTAGTATTTACTAAATCCTCCCTAAATCCCTTTCCTCAGATACTGAGGTCAGGACTGTATCACATATTCTATATTCTGCCCCTGTGTTTTTAAGCCCCGGGTGCATTATCTTGCACTTATCCACATTAAATGCCAGTGTCCAGAGTTCTGACCATTCTTCTAGTTTTCCTAAATTCTTTATCATTTGGGGGTATCCCTCTAGGAATATCAACCTTATTACAAATCAAAGCAAAAAGACCATTATCTTAACATCTGCAATATCACTAATAAAAGATATTACACCAAATGGGTCCCAGCACAGATCTCTGAGGGCCAATACCTAATCCAGTGTTTCCGAATCCAGTGTGCCTCCAGTTGTTGCAAAACTACAACTCCCAGCATGCCCAGACAGCCGTTGGCTGTCTGGGCATGCTAGGAGTTGTAGTTTTGCAACAGCTGGGGGCACACTGGTTGGGAGACAGTGGCCTAATCCATTCATTAATATGAATGTCCAAGCTCTAAGACTGCAGTTTATTATTATTAGTATTTTTGGACACCTTTGCAAAGCACCCTATTTTTCGACCATGTACAGAAAGAGTTCTATAAAAAGTAGGAAACAAGTTAATCACATCTAGATCACATCTTGCGATTCAGTGGCTATAATGCTGACCAAAATATACAGTGTTTCCTTTTCTTTTAACACTTTTTTAATATCCATGAGCACATTGTACTATTTTTGTTTGTGCAGTGTATTCTTAACCAACCAAGCGCACTTCTCGCAACTTTCTCATGCATTCTAGTTTCATATAGGAACTGTCATGGGGGGGGCATGTAAATTACTGTGTGAGAACCATAGGTCAAATACCCTAAAGATAGGACTTAAAGGGGTACTCCACTGGAAAACATATATTTTTTTTTAATCAACCGGCGCCAGAAAGTTAAACAGATGTGTAAATTACTTCTCTTTAAAAAATCTTAACCCTTCCAGTACTTATCAGCTCCACAGGAAGAAATTTTCTTTTTGAATTTCCTTTCTGTCTGACCACAGTGCTCTCTGCTGACACCTCTGTCCATGTCAGGAACTGTCAAGAGTAGGAGCAAATCCCCATAGCAAACCTCTCCTGCTCTGGACAGTTCCTGACATGGACAGAGGTGTCATCAGAGAGCACTATGATCAGACAGAAAAGAAATTAAAAAAGAAAAGCAATTCCTCTGGAGCATACAGCAGCCATAAGTACTGGAAGGATTAAGATTTTTTTTAAAGAAATCATTTACAAATGTGTTTAACTTTCTGGTACCAGGTGGTTTAAAAAAAAAAATGTTTTCCAGGGGAGTACATCTTAAAGGGGTCTTAGAAGATAAGATGTTAGATTGCGGGGGTCCCGCCGTTGGGTGCTTGCTCTGTGCTTTCAGCTTCCGCATTCGAAATGTCACACCACGCCCCCTCCATTCATGTCAATGGAAGGAAGACTGACGGCTATGACGTAGCTGTTACGCCTCCTCTCCTGGAAGTGAATGGAAGGGGTGTGGCGGCCGCAACAGCAGTTATAGGGAACGGAGCAGAGTTCGCTCTGTGTGCCAAATGACTGGGTGCCACGCCGGAGATCGGTGCCACGCCGGTCCCCAGCGGCAGGCCCTTTGGATAGGGGATAATATGTTCTGGGCAGAGTACCCCTTTAAAGGTTATGATCAGTTTCGCACATTACTTTGCAGCGGTGCTGTCTCCGTGTATTGGTGCTGAATTGTATCATGAGGAAGTAACATCCTGTCATGTCACACTATGACCACCCTTTTGTTGCCTGTTAACCCGTTTGGGTGGGGGGTGGTTGGAGAAAAGCAAAGAAACAGAAACAAGACAAATTCAAGAAGGAAGTATTTTAAAACAGGAAGGATCTACAAAAATATCAGTTGAAGACGAGGGCTGGGAGAGGCCAAGCTAAAGAGGGAAGAGGCGAGCTGACTCGAGGTGGGAAGAGCTCTCAGGAAAGGCCTGAAAGTGAAGTGGTCAGGGGTGTATGGAGGAAAGATAGAACGGCGAGGAAGAGGAGGACAGAGACTCTGAGAGGAAGAGACATTCCTGAGAGGAAAGAAGGCCACCGTTGCAAGGAGACCAGGGCAATGCTGTTAAGAAAGGGGAAACAAGACAGAGCAAGAGGGATGGGCCTATAAAAGGGACATTGCAAGACACATAGATGTCGAAAGTGCTTGAAGGCTTGCAAGAAAAAAAAAAAAAAGAATGCAGTAAGTCGAGAAAAGCGAAGTGCTTGGTTGAGGTGGCGAAGAACAAGAAGGTGCCAAAGGTTAGGAGAAGTGATCAAGGTTTCAGAAAGGGGGACGGAAAGAGAAAAGGGAGATGCCTTCAAGAAGAGAAGGAGATATGAACCTGGGCTTCTTAATTTTGGAAGGGAAGAGTGAAGTGAAGTGAAGCTTGAGGAGCAGGGTGTGATCACATCAGAGATCAGTGAAGACCACCTTCATGGGGACAACACACGATTAGGCGAGCAGAGACATCAACCACGAAGATTCCAGGCGGAGACTGAGGACAGAACGCAGAATCCATGTGGAAGAGACATTCCTGGGATGTGCCACAAATTCAGCCGGAGAATGAGCAAAGGTCAGTAGGCATTACCACTGGAGATCGCAGTCCACACGAGCGCCATAATAACGTTCCGCGTTATTGCTCTTTATTAGGTCATGATCAGATGTACTTAGGGTTCCCACCAGTCAAATACCGTCCACATCATGGGTATTCATGCTCCGTCAAATATGGAATAGCACTGAATTTTCACCGCTATGTAAAATAACGCGCACAGATTTTGCAGCAGAATTGTGATGAGATCCAGGATGGAATCGGTCAACTGTGTGAACTTACCCTGAAAGTGCTGTAAGTTAGTAATAGGGGTCCCAGTCATTTTCACAGTGTCCTCTATAGAGTACAGAAGGCATAACCGAAGCAGAAGAAATATTAGTTATGGCCTACATCAGTGGTCTCCAATCTGCGGACCTACAGATGTCGCAAAACTACAACTCTCAGCATGCCCGGACAGCCGTTGGCTGTCCGGGCATGCTGGGAGTTGTAGTTTTGCAACATCTGGAGGTCCGCAGGTTGGAGACCACTGGCCTACACTATAGCATAGAGGTGTAACTTGAAGATGCAGGGCCGTGCAATATCAGGGACGCCAAGTATGATACTTCATTGATAGTCTCCTTAGATAAGAAAAAGAGACCTAATGAGCCCCCAGGCTCTTGGGCCCTGGTGCAACTTCACCCTCTGCACCTCTTAGGCTATCTTCACACGCTGGAATGTCCGCACAGAGAATCTCTGTGCGCACATTTCGAAAACTGCGGGCGTCAGGACCGCACGGGAATGCGCCGTCTCATAGACGGCTATGCATTCCGTGTGGTGTCTGCAGAAAGAATGAGCACGTTCATTCTTTCTGCGGAGACGGAAAACTGAATTTCCTTGCCGGAAACACCTGGCACGGAAATTCGGCTGTGTGCATAGTGCAACAGAATCTCATTGAACTCAACGGGAGTCTGCTGCAGCGGAATCTCCGTGCCGAATTCCAATGCGGAAAAGGGCAGGGAAATTCCGACGTGTGAACATGGCCTTATAGTTACTCCTCTGACTTGTAGCATATAAATGTTTATCCCAGAGAAGACACATTTTGTTGTGATGTTCACCTGCTAGCATAGTGGGGGAATTTACAAAAATCTAGCATAGTTTCAGACAGACGGGGGCAGATTTATCAACACCTGAGCAGATGAAAAGGGATGCAGTTGCCCATAGCAACCAATCAGATCGCTTCTTTCATTTTTTCACAGAACTCTGTAAGGGAGTTGCTCATAGCAACCAATCAGATCGCTTCTTTCATTTTCCACAGAACTCTGTAAGGGAGTTGCCCATAGCAACCAATCAGATCGCTTCTTTCATTTTCCACAGAACTCTGTAAGGGAGTTGCCCATAGCAACCAATCAGATCGCTTCTTTCATTTTTTCACATAACTCTGTAAGGGAGTTGCCCATAGCAACCAACCAGATCGCTTCTTTCATTTTCCACAGAACTCTGTAAGGGAGTTGCCCATAGCAACCAATCAGATCGCTTCTTTCATTTTCCACAGAACTCTGTAAGGGAGTTGCCCATAGCAACCAATCAGATCGCTTCTTTCATTTTTTCACATAACTCTGTAAGGGAGTTGCCCATAGCAACCAATCAGATCGCTTCTTTCATTTTCCACAGAACTCTGTAAGGGAGTTGCCCATAGCAACCAATCAGATCGCTTCTTTAATTTTTTCACATAACTCTGTAAGGGAGTTGCCCATAGCAACCAATCAGATGGCTTTTTTCATTTTTTCCACAGAACTCTGTAAGGGAGTTGCCCATAGCAACCAATCAGATCGCTTCTTTCATTTTCCACAGAACTCTGTAAGGGAGTTGCCCATAGCAACCAATCAGATCGCTTCTTTAATTTTTTCACATAACTCTGTAAGGGAGTTGCCCATAGCAACCAATCAGATGGCTTTTTTCATTTTTTCCACAGAACTCTGTAAGGGAGTTGCCCATAGCAACCAATCAGATCACTTCTTTCATTTTCCACAGAACTCTGTAAGGGAGTTGCCCATAGCAACCAATCAGACCGTTCTTTCATTTTCCATAGAACTCTGTAAGGGAGTTGCCCATAGCAACCAATCAGATCGCTTCTTTCATTTTCCACAGAACTCTGTAAAGGAGTTGCCCATAGCAACCAATCAGATCACTTCTTTCATTTTCCACAGAACTCTGTAAAAATGAAAGAAACGATCTGATTGGTTGCTATGGGCAACGGCACCACTTTTCCTCTGCACAGGTTTTAATAAATTTCCCCCACTGTCTAGATTTGTACATGAATTTACTATTCTTGGTCATGTCCATTTCTAAATTTGGCTCGTCTTACACATGCACCTTTTTTTTTATGTAGTTCCTGCGCCCAAGTAGTGTCTCACAGAGTTTTTACACCAATTTTATATTGGCTCATAATGTGCCAAAAAAAACATCCGGACGGCTTTGTAAATGTGGCTTTAAGAGGTTATCCGTGAAAAGGAAACCAGCGGCTGTCCAGGCATGCTGAGAGTTGTAGTTTTACAACAACTGGTGGTCCACAGTTTGGAGACCACTTCTACAGTATATAACAAACGGTAACACGTAGATAGTAATACAATATTTCTTTCCATGCCGGGATGTCTACAGTCGGGTCTATAAATGTGGAGAAATCCACTTCCATATATGTCCTGCGCTGTGAGCTAAATAACCGCGAGCAGAAGAACGCTGAATAAATCCAGAAAAATCGGAAAGTCCCAACATTAACAGTAACCAATTCCGGACAGGGTTAATAAAAATAAATACACTATTCTATTAGTAAAAGTGCATGGACTGCGCAGTTTCGAAAAAGGGAACCCCTTTCTTCCTCAGGTCCGTCCCTTTCGAAAGCGTCGTCTCAATAAAAATAGCGCATTTATATTATTAACCCTGCCTGGAATCGCTTACTGGTAATGCTGTGACTGTAGGGCTCGGACCACGGTCAGATGCAGGTAGCGCCGCAAATTTTACTTCCAAGGTACATATTGGCAAGCTGACCACAATGATGTTACTTTCAGCGCACCTGTATCTGCTATATCTCTGAATTAACTGCAAGTAGCAGGGGCAAAACTACAGGGGGCGCAGGGATAGCAGCCGCAACGGGGCACAAAGACACCTTTGCCCCATAAGAAAACACCAGTATTATTAATGGCACACAGTAGACATGGGGCCCTGTTACAGACTTTGCATTAGGGCCCTAAAGCGACAAATTACGCCTCTAACAAGTAGTCATTTGGGTGGGTGGCTTGTGAAAGTAGTCACTGTGTCCTGGGCTGTATTCACACCTATTGAGGCGTGACCAGGGCCGGCTCTGCCTATAGGCAAAATTGGCGGCCGCCTAGAGCACCCTCATGATGGGGGGGCCCCGCTCTGTCTAGAGCAAGAAAGCAACCAGCATCCGAACCACTCGCTCAGCCAGCATGGGGCGTGTCAAAGGGCTGGCCAATGGGCGGAGTCAAGGGGGTGCAAAATTAGCTTTTGCCTATGGTGGCCCAAATTCTTGCACCATCCCTGGGCATGACTAGGCATGATTGACAGCTTTGCCTAGGCATGCGGATTAGTGCCAACACGTTGGCCACGGCTCTGTTCTCCTGACATGAGGAGGATTTTTTTTTTTAAATCAACTGGTGCCAGAAAGTTAAACAGATTTCTAAATTACTTCTATAAAAAAAAAATCTTAATCCTTCCAGTACTTATCAGCTGCTGTATAATACAGAGGAAGTTCTTTTCTAATTTTTTTTTCTTTCTGACCACAGTGCTCTCAGCTGACCATGTCCATGTCCATGTCAGGAAAAGTCCAAAGCAGAAAAAATTCCCCATAGCAAAACTCTCCTGCTCTGAACAGTTCCTGACATGGACAGAGGTATCAGCAGAGAGCACTGTGATCATACATAAAAGAAATTCAAAAATAAAAGAACTTCCTCTGGAGCATACAGCAGCTGATAAGTACTGGAAGGATTATTATTTTTAATTAGAAGTAATTTACAGTTGATTTAAAAGAAATTGTTTTCCACTGGAGTACCCCTTTAAGATGGTTGCTGCTCCGTCTTATTAACTATCTCTAGCAGACATCGCACACTGAGCTCATCACATTGCCCCATCCTATTAAAGAACACTTACATGTTTTTTCTTTTTTTTTCCTTTGTTCTGAAAATATGGTTGAAAATGGCAGAAATGTGACATTGGCAGAAATTTGACAAAATGGTGTTTCCAAACCAGGGGGCCTCTTTAAAGGGGTACTCCGCCCCTATATATATTATCCCCTATCCGTACCTGTCATATGACAGGAAAAAATCCAATGCTTCTATATGTTACTCACTAGGTCATATAGATTCTTTACATGTCCTTTTTGTGTCTAGCTTCTGTATTTTGCTCACAAATCCTTTTGTTCTGCTGCTCACTCATTCTGACATCCACTGCCCAGGAAAGGGCGTGTCTGAGGCAAGCACTGAGCCCACCCTCACTTACCATGCATTCACTTCCTCCCTGAGTCTGCAATCACTGCAGGCTGCTCTGTAACCCCCTCCTCTCTGTTTTCATGCTACAGTCTTATAGGACAGGAGTGAGCACAGAGGAGTGCTAGTCCCGCCCTCACTTCCTGGACTTTTGTCCCTGCTTGTGTTTCAGCTGGGACAAAGATGATGCTGCAGCCGAACAGGATTATGTTCTGAATGCTATGGGGACCCCTAGTGGTCTTTTTTTTTTTTATAAGCCATGATTTTTATAAAAAGGAGATAACATTTTTCATGGCCTATATTAAAAAGGTTAATGTTTTCCAAGATGTACAACATATAAAAAGTTTTAGATTCTGGCAGTGCCCATTAAACTGCCACAGATATCCCCATTATGGATGCATAATGTATTTTACAGATCCTTCCTTAAAGGGGGCACTCCGCCCCTAGACATCTTATCCCCTATCCAAATATCATTGTCTTTAGGCTGTTTTTTGTGTCTAGAAAAGGCGCAAAAAAGGCGCAAGCAGGGTTTATTTGCGCCTTTTTGCGCCTTTTGGTTTACACATTTCTACTGATGTTGAGTTGCAATCCACTGATTTTGTTGATTTTTTTCAACTGCGCCTTTTTGTGAAAAGGCGCAAAAAAGGCGCAAAGCCGCTGAAAAGTCTCTAAAACTACACCAGCCCAGACTTATCGTAGCTTTATTGTGTATGTGCCGAGAGAAATTTCAGAAAATGTGACCTGCACAAAATGTATCAAATGCTCTGTGACCATTTTATAAATCTGGCGCTCCTACACATCACCAGCACACACGGTGCGGCGGGCGGGGCATTATCGTAATTGCCGATAACGTCCAAAATCGTGAATATCGCCCGATAATATCGGCCAAACCGATAATCAGTCAATCCCTATCACTTACACCTACAATGATAAATGCCGGCCATAGTGTGAACAAAGCCTCAATGGGAGGTTTTTTAAAGGGGTACTCCACTGGAAAACATTTTTTTTTTAAAAATCAGCTGGTGCCAGAAAGTTAAACAGATTCGTAAATTACTTCTATTTAAAAATCCTAATCCTTTTAGTACTTATCAGCTGCTGTATGCTCCACAGGAAGTTCTTTTCTTTTTGAATTTCCTTTCTGCCTGACCACAGTGCTCTCTTCTGACACCTCTGTCCATTTTAGGAACTGTCCAGAGCAGGAGCAAATCCCCATAGCAAACCTCTCCTGCTCTGGAGAGTACCTAAAATGGTCAGAGGTGTCAGCAGAGAGCACTGTGGTCAGGCAGAAAGGAAATTCAAAAAGAAAAGAACTTCCTGTCGAGCATACAGCAGCTGATAAGTACTGGAAGGATTAAGATCTTTAAATAGTAAATTACAAATCTGCTAAACTTTCTGGCACTAGTTGATTTATAAAAAAATTTTTTTCCAGTGGAGTACCCCTTTAAAGGGGTACTCCGGTGGAAACCTTTTTTTTTTTTTTTTTTTTTAAATCAACTGGTGCCAGAAAGTTTAGCAGATTTGTAAATTACTTCTAATAAAAAATCTTAATCCTTCCAGTACTTATTAACTGCTGAATACTACAGAGGAAATTCTTTTCTTTTTAGAACACAGAGCTCTCTGCTGACATCACGAGCACAGTGCTCTCTGCTGAGATCTCTGTCCATTTTAGGAACTGTCCAGAGCAGCATATGTTTTCTATGGGGATTTTCTTCTTAAAATGTTCTTAAAATGGACAGAGATGTCAGCAGAGAGCACTGTGCTCGTGATGTCAGCAGAGAGCTCTGTGTTCCAAAAAGAAAATAATTTCCTCTGTTGTATTCAGCAGCTAATAAGTACTGGAAGGATTAAGATTTTTTTATAGAAGTAATTTACAAATCTGTTTAACTTTCTGGCACCAGTTGATTTACAAAAATAAAGTTTTCCATGGGAGTACCCCTTTAAAGGGGTACTAAAGGGAAATAAAACTCAAGGACTGTCTGAAGGTTGGGGGCCCTGAATCACCTTACGGGGCTTGGCTACTCACCCTATAACAAAAATGTATTTTTCCCTGAGAAATCTGCAACAAATCTGCAGCGTATCATCCCTGTGTTAACATTCTCATACACAAAAAAAAAACAGGTTCCTGTGCACCACTGGTTAATGCAGTTTTTCCGACCAGGGTGCCTGCAGATGTTACAAAACTACATGCTGGGAGTTGTAGTTTTGCAACAGCTGGATGCACCCTGTTTGGGACCCACTGCTCCAAAGGAAAGTTGCACTATATCCCACAGTTTAGGCCAGTGTTTCCCAAGAAGGGTGCCTCCAGCTGTTGCTAAATTACAACTCCCAGCATGACCGGCAGCCTACGCTGGGAGTTGTAGTTGTGCAACAGCTGGAGGCACCCTGCTTGGGAAACACGGATATAGGCATACAAAGATATACATTGCTGAAGGCTCTCAGGGCATGCTGGGAGTTGCAGTTTTGAAACAGCTGGAGGCATCCTGGTTGGGAAACGCTAGGTTAATGTCTTTTGTATATATTTTAGTGTTAATTTGTTTGCTGGTTGCTGCATGCACACTTGCTGCCGTACATATTAACATTGTTTTTTTTTTTGCTTTGTGTTTAACCGCGGTTGTATTTATCGTTCCACGCCTTGTAATATTCACACGTCCCTATGTGCACTGCCCACATTTTCGCACTCGCAGAGTTGTCATGTGCAGTATCTGACCTCACCAGCAGGTGGCACCCCGTCATCCCGTCACCCTGTGGCACCCCGACACCCTGTGTGTCATCTCTTTTGTTTTTACTCCTTAGGGTGTGTTCACACTGAGGAATAGGAGAGGAATCCTCGCGTAAAAATTCTGCCGCAGAATGTACTTTTTTTTTTTCGTTCAAAAATTGGAATGAACGTGGGATTCTGTGCAGATTTTCCGCACGGAATATAGGAGGAAAGAGTTTAATTTTTAATTTTTTTGCTTTACTACAACCAACAATTGGAATTTCCCTTTTTGTTTCAAAATTTTTTCATGTGGAATTGCCGTGCGAAATCCGTGCGGAAAAGATTTCAAGCAGAATTTTTTTTTTACCGTTGACTTCAATGGACTTCTGCTCGCGTATTCCGCAAGAAGAATGAACATGTTCTTTCTTCTAGTGGAACGGAATTCCGTGTCGGAATTTTGCAAACGGAATTTCCGCAGTGTGAACAGTGCAGAGTAAAATACATTTAAGTCAATGGCAAAGCAGATGTTAAAGGGGTACTCCGCCCCTAGACATCTTATCCTCTATCCAAAGGATAGGGGATAAGATGTTAGATCGCCACGGTCCCGCTGCTGGGGACCCCTGGGATCCCCGCTGCAGCACCCCGCTATCATTACAGCACAGAGCGAGATCGCTCTGCACGTAATGACGGGCAATACAGGGGCCGGAGCATCGTTATGTCACGGCTCCGCCCCTCGTGACGTCACGGCCCACCCCCATCAATACAAGTCTATGGGAGGGGGCGTGGCGGTCGTCATGCCCCCTGCCATAGACTTGCATTAAGGGGACTGGGCCGTGATGTAATGAGGGGCGGAGCCATGACATCACGCTGCTCCGGCCCCTGTATCGCCCGTCATTATGCACAGAGCGAACGCGCTCTGTGCAGTAATGTTAGCGCGGTGCCGCAGCGATCCCAGGGGTCCCCAGCAGCGGGACCGCGCCGATCTAACATCTTATCCCCTATCCTTTGCATAGGGGATAAGATGCCAGGGGCGGAGTACCCCTTTAATTGTTTAGAAGCAGAGAATTCAAGAGGAATTACTCGAGTAAATGCTGTCCGGGCATGCTGGGAGTTGTAGTTTTGCAACATCCGGAGGTCCACAGTTTGCGCACCCATGCCCTAGAGCGGTGTTTCCCAACCAGGGTGCCTCCAGGTGTTGCAAAACTACAACTCCCAGAATGAATGGAACGGCCAAAGGCTGAAATCCATTTACTTTAATGAGGCGACTGGAGTCAAACGGTGACTCCAGTCGCCTCATATTTGACCCGTATCCGGTTTTGTGACTGGACCTAAAACCTTAGTATACTACAGTTTTAGGTCCGGTACGGTTTTTGACTTTGCACAGTTATTTTTCTTGGAATTTCAATCAAACAAGTGAAACTTTATTCATAATGGAGTGAAAAGTTAAAAACGTATATGTTTTTTTCTTAAAAAACGGATGCAACCGGACCTCATTTTTCAAACCGTATACGGATTAAAATTTGTACACACGTTTTGATACAGTTTAGGCGGCATTCACATCTCGTTTTTGCAATAAGGTTACCGTATCCTGTTTCATTGAAAAAACTGTATCGAACCGTATTGCAAACCGTATATATTGACATTTCATTGTAAACCGTAAGCCAACCGTAGCATCAGGTTGTGTACGTTTTGCATCATTTACGGGTTTATACGTTTTTTAACGGTACATCAAACCGTAGTTTACTACGGTTTTGTGTCCCGGTCAAAAACCGTATCCAACCTGTATACGGTTATTTTGAAATGGAGTTCTATGGTAACCGTATTGAACCGTATGTGCGTACGGTTACATCCGGTTTGCACAATACTGTTTTTCTTTCTTTTTTTGGGGGGGGGAATTCAATAAAAAATAACTTTATTTCAAATGTTGACAAACATAAAACCGTATCCGATTTCTTTCAAGGAAAACGTATGCAAACGGACATCCATTTTCAAACCGTATACGGTTTAAAAACGTGAGGGGGCATATACGGTTGCATACGTTTCGGTCCGGTTTGGAGACATACGTGTTTTTTGTACAGAAACGGGATACGGGACCCGTATTGCAAAAACGAGATGTGAAAGTCCGGTTTTGAGGAATTCGTTTTTCATCAAAAACCTGATATGGGAACTGTATTGCAAAAACGTGGTGTGAATTCGTTCTAAAGATAGCACAAACCTTTATGTTGACCGGATGCCTCACAATGTCGTACAGTGTTGTAGACTTTCTGTACATATTTCTTGCTTTGCCTGTGAATTCGGTTACATTTAGCCTTCACCCTCAGTATTTTTCACACGACGTCTCTCATGAATAGTCAGTTTCGGTCCTGTGCAGTATCTGATTGCGCCAACAGGTGGCGCCCCATGACCCTGTGCTGGGACACATGAGAGCAGGCAATAGCACAGGACACCTATGTGTGGGGGCCTGGTTCACTGCTGCACAGACACTTCCTGGTAAGGGAAGACTCTCCTGTTATTGTCAATCTGGGAAGTGACAGTCAGGAAGCCTGTGTGTGCCAGGAAGGAAGAGCTGCTGCACACTGTATACTGAGCATTGTGGTGGGCTACTATAGGGGTACATATGTCTTGCAACAGGTGAGAGTGTGCATGCATGGGGGGGTCCTGGGTCATGTGATTGATTATTGTTAGTAATGGACTGCTGGGAATTGTAGTCCTTGTGTGTCTCAGGTAGGGCAGGAGGTCTTCTATAGGATGTGCACATCAGGCGTTTAGACTTGGGATCATATGTAAGTAGGAAACTCACTGTATTGTGTATTGACTGCGGGATATGGAGATTTGCGCAGCCGCTAGAGCGTATATACTTGTGCATCCTCCTACTGGGTCCCGGTACATGATGCCTCTATATAGGGACTTGTGAGATGCGGGGGGTGTGTATATACGGTTGCACAAGTTTAGCATTTGCCAAATACAGAGCGTAGACTTGTGTGCAATCTCCTTTTACGTAAAACTTCGCACTTGCAAAACGTGTGATGTAAGGCGGCAGCGGCGGCGGCATAGTGGGAATAGGTTGGGGGGGGTGGTTAGATATATAGCGATTGTATTCGTGGTGCTTGTGCACTTCTGGTTTTTAGCAAAGCAGCTATGTAGTGTATGGCAGAAGGGGGCGAGCGATGTTCGTTTTATTTACGCTGTATATGCCGCATTTTGCATACGTTGTTTGCATAGTCTTTTGGGATGCCCGGCGCCCCGTGTCAGAATAGTTGCGTGTCCGTCAGTAGTTTATGCAGGAGAGAGCGAATCGTTGGTAATGAAGTACCCTGGGGACATGGCTTGAGGAAGCCCCCAGCTGCCTAGACTTCGGGGTCGGGGGCAGCGGCAAGGATGGACGGTGAAGTGGACTTTGCAAACACCAGTTCGGCCGCCTCCAGCGGCTCCGACCGGACGCCTGAATCGGACCGAGGTGGCGTCAGCCGAAGACACAGCGTCAAGACCTTCAGCGGGCTCCGCTTCTTCAGACGCAGGTGAGGGGGTACGATACTTTGGGTGGGTGGTAACTGCTTGCAAGCGTAATATGGACACGGTTTTGGGGTTTGGACATCCCGGCGCTGTCTGCGGATCTAGTGACAGCATCATAGACGTCTACCATGTGATTAGAAAATGCCTCCGTGTTAAGTGTGTGTGGACTCTGTACACTTGGTCTCTTAACTGTGGATCTCCAGCTGTTGCAAAACTACAACTTCCAGCATGATGTGAGTTGTAGTATTGCAACAGCTGAAGGTCCATAGTTTGGATACCTAGGACCTATATGGAATTGTATGCCTCACCATGGCACCATACCACCCCCTACCCACCAAAAATGTGCTGGGACTGGGTTTAGTTCCAGTACCTAAAAACACCCACGATTCCCAGAATGGGGCCTGACTCTCCCCACTCCCTTGTTCAGTCATTAGTGTCCCCTCATCTCTCCCTGTGTCACAGTCATTAGTGTCCCCTCATCTCTCCCTTGTTCAGTCATTAGTGTCCCCTCATCTCTCCCTGTGTCAGTCATTAGTGTCCCCTCATCTCTCCCTGTGTCAGTCATTAGTGTCCCCTCATCTCTCCCTGTTTCACAGTCATTAGTGTCCCCTCATCTCTCCCTGTATCACAGTCATTCGTGTCCCCTCATATCCCCCTGTGTCACACTCATTAGTGTCCCCTCATCTCTCCCTGTGTCAGTCATTAGGGTCTCCTCATCTCTCCCTGTGTCACAGTCATTAGTGTCCCCTCATCTCTCCCTGTATCACAGTCATTAGTGTCCCCTCATCTCTCCCTGTGTCAGTCATTAGTGTTCCCTCATCTCTCCCTGTGTCACAGTCATTAGTGTCCCCTTATCTCTCCCTGTGTCACAGTCATTAGTGTCCCCTCATCTCTCCCGGTGTCACAGTCATTAGTGTCCCCTCATCTCTCCCGGTGTCACAGTCATTAGTGTCCCCTCATCTCTCCCTGTGTCACAGTCATTAGTGTCCCCTCATCTCTCCCTGTGTCACAGTCATTAGTGTCCCCTCATCTCTCCCCGTGTCAGTCATTAGTGTCCCCTCATCTCTCCCTGTGTCACAGTCATTAGTGTCCCCTCATCTCTCCCTGTGTCACAGTCATTAGTGTCCCCTCATCTCTCCATGTGTCACAGTCATTAGTGTCCCCTCATCTCTCCCTGTGTCACAGTCATTAGTGTCCCCTCATCTCTCTCTGTGTTGACTGCTGGATTTCCCCTTTAAAAAATAAGTTTTTGCATTCTTATAATTATTGAGTCGTTTATCATCTCCAGTTTTTTTTTTTCTCTCATCTCTCCCTGTGTCACAGTCATTAGTGTCCCCTCATCTCTCCCGGTGTCACAGTCATTAGTGTCCCCTCATCTCTCCCTGTGTCACAGTCATTAGTGCCCCCTTATCCCTCCCTGTGTCACAGTCATTAGTGTCCCCTCATCTCTCCCTGTATCACAGTCATTAGTGTCCCCTCATCTCTCCCTGTGTCAGTCATTAGTGTTTCCTCATCTCTCCCTGTGTCACAGTCATTAGTGTCCCCTTATCTCTCCCTGTGTCACAGTCATTAGTGTCCCCTCATCTCTCCCGGTGTCACAGTCATTAGTGTCCCCTCATCTCTCCCGGTGTCACAGTCATTAGTGTCCCCTCATCTCTCCCTGTGTCACAGTCATTAGTGTCCCCTCATCTCTCCCTGTGTCACAGTCATTAGTGTCCCCTCATCTCTCCCTGTGTCACAGTCATTAGTGTCCCCTCATCTCTCCCCGTGTCAGTCATTAGTGTCCCCTCATCTCTCCCCGTGTCAGTCATTAGTGTCCCCTCATCTCTCCCTGTGTCACAGTCATTAGTGTCCCCTCATCTCTCCCCGTGTCAGTCATTAGTGTCCCCTCATCTCTCCCTGTGTCACAGTCATTAGTGTCCCCTCATCTCTCCCTGTGTCACAGTCATTAGTGTCCCCTCATCTCTCCCTGTGTCACAGTCATTAGTGTCCCCTCATCTCTCCGTGTCACAGTCATTAGTGTCCCCTCATCTCTCTCTGTGTTGACTGCTGGATTTCCCCTTTAAAAAATAAGTTTTTGCATTCTTATAATTATTGAGTCGTTTATCATCTCCAGTTTTTTTTTTTACGCCTTACGTATTGATTATTAGGCTGGGTTCACACTAGTGCATTTTTTGCGTCTGTATTACAGCATCAAGTGCCGGCCTGACTGCAGATCTGATGACCCGAACCTCCTCCACAGTCAGGCCATTGTGACTTGTGGACATTATACGGAAGCAAAAATGCACTAAAATTACACTTGTGTCCATCTGGTTCTCCATTATTACTTTCTGCATTATTTATATACTTCCAGTAATTGTACAGTATAAGTATTGTAAAGTTACTCACATGTGTTGTGTGTTCTTGTTATTCTGAAGACCAACAGTGCTGGATCTGTCACACGTTGGTCTTAAAGGGGTACTCCACTGGAAAACTTTATTTTAATTTTTTATTGTTTTTATCAACTGGGGCCAGAAAGTTAAACAGATTTGTAAATTCCTTCTATTTAAAAATCTTAATCCTTCCAGTACTTATCAGCTGCTGTATGCTCCACAGGAAGGTCTTTTCTTTTTGAATTTTCTTTCTGTCTGACCACAGTGCTCTCTGCTGACACCTCTGTCCATTTTAGGAACTGTCTGGAGCAGGAGAGGTTTGCTATGGGGATTTGCTATCCTACTCTGAACAGTTCCTAAAATGAACAGATATGTCAGTAGAGAGCACTGTGGTCAGACAGAAAGGAAATTCAAAAAGAAAAGAACTTCCTGTGGATCAAATAGAAGCTGATAAGTACTAGAAGGATTAAGATTTTTAAATAGAAGTCATTTACAAATCTGTTTAACTTTCTGGCACCAGTTGATTTAAAAAAAAAAAAATGTTTTGCAGGGGAGTACCCCTTTAACAAGTGTGCGTTAATGGTAACTATTGCGGATGAGTGAGCTCACACTTCAACGTGATGCCACATCAGAAGGTCAATGATCTCTCGTAAGTGACATTTCGGGAAGATCATTCAGTGTTATCAGTTTTCTTCAAGACTAACACCCTTGAAATACCAGAAACTCAATTGTGACTGCGGTTAACTCCTTGGCCACCATGCAACATCTACAGAAGTCCACTGAGATATGAAGAGTTGTTGTTGGTCTATAGACGATTAAAGGGGTTCTCCGGTGCTTAGACATCTTATCCCCTATCCAAAGGATAGGGGATAAGACGCCTGATCGCGGGAGTCCCGCCGCTGGGGACCCCCGGGGTCTTGCACGCGGCACCCCGTGTGTAATCGGTCTCCGGACCACACGGCCGGCGGCGTGTGATGTCACGCCTCCGTCCCCGTGTGACATCACGCTCCGCCCCTCAATGCAAGCCTACGGGAGGGGGCGTGATAGCTGTCACGCCCCCTCCCGTAGGCTTGCATTGAGGGGCGGAGCGTGACATCACACACCGCCGGCCGTGTGGTCGCCGGTAATCAGACCTGGAGCGAACACGCTCCGGGGACTGATTTCAAACAGGGTGCCGGGTGCAAGATCCCAGGGGTCCCCAGCGGCGGGACTCCCGCGATCAGGCATCTTATCCCCTATCCTTTGTATAGGGGATAAGATGTCTAAGCACCGGAGAACCCCTTTAAACTGTCCATGTTGGTGCCTGTTCTTTGGAGGTAACACTGGTCAGTGGTGAGTTTTCTTATCTGACCAAAAATGATGGGACTGGAATATAGAATAAAGAGGTCTCCTGCTCAAGACCCTTTTTGTATACGGGTAGCCATACACTTTCAATAGCCTTCTTGTCGACCTGCCCATACATGTGAAATGGGCTCTGTCAGATACAAAACTTTTGATATGTTGTAAAGCATGTATAACCAATAGGTTTTGTAATTGCTTTCATTAGAAAGTTCTCAGTATTTCATACTGAAAAATCCAGTCAAACAACTGCCCCCCCCCCCCCTGCCTTCTTGGACACATACTAGTCCTGCTGTGTCCATGAGTCATCACCTATGTCATGGACACACTTCCTTGATTGACAGCTGTGAGCGCAGGGCTGGAGGGAAAAATCCTCCCACTGCCAGCTTGTGTCCCGCTACTGTCAGTGAGGACAAGCTGGGAGTTGTAGTTTTGCTAATGCTAGGGGAGATGTGAGCAGATGGCATACTGAGGGAGGGGGCGGAGACCTGCACGGTGAGGCCACGCCCCCTCCCTTTGAGAGGAATTCAGACTAGTGAGCTAAATTAAAAGTTTAATAAAAAAAAAAAATAAAGGTGCTAGACACATACAAATTAGATGTGCATGGCCAGGATTAGGTACTGAGTGATATAGTACAAAAAATAAAATAAAAAATAAAAGTTTTTTTTTTTTTTTTTTTTTTTTTTTTGGGATCTGACGGTTTAACTTTCAGCGTGGCCAAACATTTGTGTGTTGTCTATGGTGAGAGGTTGGGTAAACCTCTGCTAGACATAAGGGTTGGTCAGATGAAATACAACATATGGAGGCTGACATAGGCTTTAGAGCAGTGGTCTCCAACCTGCGGACCTCCAGATGTTGCGAAACTACAACTCCCAGCATGCCCGGACAGCCGTTGGCTGTCCGGGCATGCTGGGAGTTGTAGTTTTGCAACATCTGGAGGTCCGCAGGTTGGAGACCACTGCTTTAGAGAATCATCTGGTCCTGCGGAAGTCAACTTTTGACTAAGGTGTATGGGCACTCTAAGCCACCTGTCGCTCATTTTGGAAGAGTCATGTCTGTGCATTACACAGTCAGCCTTGCAATAGGAACCCTGTAATTGTTACCACTCCTCGTGCTTGCGCCGAGTCCCTGCCTGCGATTGCGGCCATCCATTGTATCGTGTTGCTGTGCAACACGATTCTCCTTCTCCTCCTGTCTGTCTGAGGCAGCTTGGTGGTCCCAGGACATGGTCCTCCGGTCTCTCACTATCCTCTGCGTAGAGTGGCTTATCCAAATCAGGATCCTCAGTTTTGGACTCCACCTGGTTACGTTCGTTACTAAGTTCTACTCAAATTTAGGATTGATCGTCATGTTGGTTCTTGCTTAGCTCTGACCTCACGTCTTGTTTAGTTCTCTTCTACTCCTGGATTTGGTTCATATTTTTCTCCTGCCTTTGTTTTTTGGGGAAGCAGAAAAAAGACCAGATGATGGCGCCCCGTGCGTTACCCTAGGTGGCGGTGGGGAAGGGGGTGTGTTCCTTGTGGGAGGGGTGAAGGCTCTATATAGATTGGCCGCTTACCTTGAGTGTATAGGAAATACGCGTATCACCCCGTATAGGGGTTATGAAGATGGTGTGGATCAGTGCAGCCCAAGAGGTCCCAGGAACGACCAGCTGGTGTCCTGTAAAGTTACTGGATAGGAGGAATGAAAAAAATTGACCTTGGCAGCAGGCGGTCAGTAATCCAATAGGAAGTGTCACACCCAGGTCATGGATTTGTAGAGTTCAGCAACTTTATTTGATGTACAGCAATGACGCGTTTCGGGGGTTTCAAAAAATTTACCTTGGCAGCGGGCACTCAGTAATCCAATAGGAAGTGTCACACCCAGGTCATGGATTTGTAGAGTTCAGCAACTTTATTTGATGTACAGCAATGACGCGTTTCGGGGGTTTCAAAAAATTGACCTTGGCAGCGGGCACTCAGTAATCCAATAGGAAGTGTCACACCCAGGTCATGGATTTGTAGAGTTCAGCAACTTTATTTGATGTACAGCAATGACGCGTTTCGGGGGTTTCAAAAAATTGACCTTGGCAGCGGGCACTCAGTAATCCAATAGGAAGTGTCACACCCAGGTCACGGAGTTGTAGAGTTCAGCAACTTTATTTGATGTACAGCAATACAGCATTGACGCGTTTCGGGGTGCTGAGCTGAGGTCCCACCTTCATTTCCTGACTTTTGTCTCTGCCAGGCTCCAATCTGTTACCAGGACTGCAGGCAGGACCAGAAGGAGGACCCCTGGTGGACAAACTTTTAGGGGTTCATTTAACACATCAGGTTACATAATTTTATTAAGAAGTAAATTAGAAAAGTAATTCAAATAGGCTAATCTATAATATACTACATTTCATTGATGGTGACAGGTACCCATTAAAGGGGTACTCCGGTGGAAAACTTTTTTTTTTTTTAAATTGAACTGTTGCCAGAAAGTTAAAAAGATTTGTAAATTACTTCTATTAAAAAAATCTTTACCCTTCCTACTAGTACGTTTTAGCAGCTGTATGCTACAGAGGAAATTCTTTTTCTTTTTGAATTTCTTTTTTTGTCCTGTCCACAGTGCTCTCTGCTGACACCTCTGTCCATATCAGGAACTGTCCAGAGCAGCATAGGTTTGCTATGGGGATTTTCTCCTGCTCTGGACAGTTCCTGATACGGGCATCAGGTGTCAGCAGAGAGCACTGTGGACAGACAAAAAATAAATTCGAAAATAATTTTCCTGTAGCATACAGCTGCTAAAAAGTACTAGAAGGATTAAGATTTTTTAATAGAAGTAATTTACAAATCTGTTTAACTTTATGGCACCATTTGATTAAAAAAAAAATGTTTTCCACCGAGTACCCCTTTAAGTCTACATAAGTGGTCTCCAAACTGTGGACCGCCAGGTGTTACAAAACTTCAACTTCCAGCCGGCCCGGACAGCCCGCCAGCCGGCGGCTGTCCGGGCCTGCTGGAAGTTGAAGTTTTGCAACACCTGGAGACCCACAGTTTGGAGACCACTGTTGTAGACTCTTCTCACTGTCACCTGTAAATGGTTAATATTTCAGTGCACTTTTTTATTTACAAGAATTTTCTTCATGCCGTTCCCTCCTTCACTCCAGTCGCCTCAGGGCTTAAATATTTGACTGAAGACATATTTTGTGGTCTCAGGAGCAAAGTTTGTGCCCTCCCGTATAATGTGCTGTCATGTCGGTTTTGACTTCTGTACTAAGTAGGAATAGTGTTTCTCTATGGTGTCTTTTCTTTGTTTGCCAGGTCCTCAGGTGCTATGGCATTAAAGGGGTTCTCTGCCATAAGGTGATTTTAGTACGTACCTGGCAGGCAGTAATGGACATGCTTAGGAAGGATCTGCGCTTGTCTTGGGGATAAATGGCTATGTTGTGAGATTACCATAACACTGTGGCTAGCTTTTTGTGAACTGGTATTTCCTGTTTGACTTTTCTTTTTTTGCCTACAAATCCCATCATTCCATTTTCCTCCCTCCCACACATCAGCCACCCCACCCATTGAAACATAAATGAGCTGCATCCATTCAAAAGACCTGTGGTTTTCAATCAGGGTGCCTACAGCTGTTGCATTAGTTGCAGATTGATCTCTCTCCCACCAAGCGATCGCTCCACCCATTGAAGCAGACAGGCTCCCTGTCATCAGCTGACTAGTGATGTCAGGTCTCGGCCGCATTGCAACCTGGGAAAAATCTGAGACAACAGTCATTTTGTATGCTGGTAAAAATAAATATTGGGGTGAAAATCACAGAAGAATTGTGTGAAAACCGTCACGCACAGGTACAGACACTATATTAGGAACTACACTAACATTACAGCCCCTGTAGCATAGTCAAAAAAAAAAAATTCTGGAATACCCCTTTAATTGTAGGCATTTTAATAAAGGGAATGTTACTTTACAGCTTCTTGAATTTATGTTATAGGGTATGCATACTTTTACAAGCAGTTCTATTTATAGCCTTGGTTCGGCTAAAGTGGAATATAAAACAAGTTTAGACTATAAAAATATTCTATCAGTTTGTGGACATAGGGGAAGATTTATCAAAACCTGTCCAGAGGAAAAGTTGCCCATAGCAACCAATCAGATCGCTTCTTTCATTTTTAGCAAGGCCTCTGGACAGGTTTTGATGAGGCTAGGTTCACATCATTTAACCATCCGACTATTATTGGACTGTAAAATTGGACGAAATCGGATTGCAAAAAATCGCATACAATCGTATGTAAAAATTTCTTTGCTATCCGATTTTAAAATTGTTTTTAAAAATCGTACAGATGAAAATTCCATCCGATTTTCAATAAAAATCTGATCCGGTTTTTAAAATGAATATGTATGCCAATGGCAATAAAGTTTTATATATTTGAAGTGTATGTGTTTTGAAGTCTACTGCACATTCGTACAAAAAAAAAAAATCGTGTGCGATTAACAGTCACATGATTCCATGCGATTTACATAGACATCAATCATTTAAAAAAATCAGACACTATTTCTATCCGATTTTGAATCTGAATGAAAAATCGTGGTCAACCACGATTTTACCTCCGATCTTAAATCATGCAAAATCGGATACGGATCATAACTGATGCATTTGTTGTCTATCATTAAATGGGCACTGTCATGAACTTTTTTTTTTTGAAATGTTGTAGTACATATGTACGACAACATATCTCTAATACATTTTCATAATTTTTTTAAAATTAAAATGCTTTAATTAACGTTTGAAAACAGGCCACTAGGGGTCTCCCTCCTAGTGGCCGGCTGCAGGCTGGCGTGACGTCATGCTTGAATTCGGACTGATGCCGGCCGGGCATCGGTCCTAATTCATTCAGCCTGCACTCGCTCCCTGCCTGTCAATCAGACAGGCAGGGAGCGAGCGCATTGGCTCCCTGGCCGGCCACTCCTCCTGCACATGACGCCGCTGCCCCTGCACGCTGGACTGTCTGGCAGTATGTATGGATCTGTTTTAGTTGAGAGCGGTGACCGGGGGCTGGGGGAGAGCGGGGTTTTGCATTTTAATACGGGGGGGGGGATCCGGGAACAGACGGAGGGAACGGGGTAGCGCCGCGCCCATGGCCCTAACCAATTGTTTTCTGCACAGGGTGCCTCCAGCTGTTTCAACACTACAACTCCCAGCTTGCCCTGACAGCCAATAGATGTCAGGGCAAGCTGGGAATTGTAGTGGTGAAACAGCTGGAGGCACCCTATATAGATGAACTAAGGGCGGAAGTCGCCCTCCCCAGCAGGCATCAGTGACGTGGTACCTGCTGGGGAAGTCTGCCTGGTAGTGAGCACACTACCAGGCAGACAAAAAGTAATTTTTAACATAGTAAAAAAAAAAATGTTTTTAAACAGGGATGGGGTTAGGGATAGATGGGTAATAGGCAGGGATAGGAAAAAAAAAAGGATGGTGGGAGCTACCCTTTAATGAATGGAAGTCCATGGATTTGACTTGGCGTGCAGATTTGTACGATTTCAAAGTTAAAAATGGTGAGAAGTAGGATGGTAGAAACGTGATGTGAATGGACCCTAAGTCTCCCCCATAGCTTATACGGTATGCCGCCATATGTGTCTTCGTGGTTGACAGACTTGGTTCTAGTCTGATCCTGTAAGTTCTGTGATAGGCTGGGTTCACATCACTTTTTATGCAATACGGGACCACATATGGCTGGGGGGAGCTAAAACCGGGCGCTCCCGTATGTAATGTATTTCAAAGAGCCGACCAGAGTGAAACGCCGCTCATTTTTGCCCCGTATGCGGTTTTCCCACCGAACCTAAATTGCATAAAACGTGATTTGAACCTAACCTGATATTCCTTTCATCAGATTCTTCATACACCCTCCCGTCAGTACTCTTTGTACCTGTGGCCATACATTTCGCATTGCCGTTGTTCGGCCTACAGTTTTCTTTCCCGACCCTCCCGATTTACCTTGTTGTCCCCTATTTTAAATGCATTGGAGCATGTAAAAGAATACTCCAGGCTATAGCTTTTTTTCTTATAACTTGCCTAGAATGCCGGCATTTAAAAAAAAATTAAAAAAAAATTATACTTACCTCCTGCTGCTCCCCTAGTGCCTCCGGTATCCCATTCCTGGCCTTTGCAGCAATCTTCTTTCTTCTTCTTGGGGGGGTTAATGCATTACACTGTGGCTCAGCCAATCACCATACTCCAGCAATGTCCCTCCTGGTGATTGGCTGAGTGGCTGTATGATGTTTTCTTTCTGGTTTCGGGGCCCAGTATGTCACACTGCCAGTCACCAGACAAGAGGATCTCTGCAGGGCATGGGAGCCGGATACCGGGGGAGCGGCAGGAGGTAAGTCCAGTATGTTTTTTTTTTTATTTTTTTTCTGGCATTCAGGGAATGGGGTCTATTTTTTTTTTTTTTTTTTTTTAGTGTAAGCAGTAAATATTCTTTTACTCCCAACCAGTGTACCTCCAGCTGTTGCAAAACTACAACTCCCAGTATGCCCGGACAGCCTTTGGCTGTCCGGGCATCCTGGGAGTTGTAGTTTTGCAACAGCTGGAGGCACGCTGGTTGGAAAACACTGCTCTACTCTCTAGGTTGGTGAAATGGTGGCAATGGTAGGCTTTTGGGTCTACAGACAATCATTAAATATTTCAATAATTTTAGAAACTTTTTGCAAGCGAGGTACTCTCTCTCTCGGTCTGGGGTCAGATGTGTAGGAATCATAATGTATTGTTCACTCATAAAGCCTCATGTGAGTTAGTCAGTCTCTCCGACGGTTTCTATTGTTGCGCGTGTCGCGGCGCTTCCTGTTTCTTCAAAGCTAAACGCGGGGGTCGGAATAACATTGTTTACTTTGTCATTTTTTTTGTATTTTTTGGAGAACAGGTGCGTGTGACAATGAGTGATCCTTTCAGTTCCCTTTCACTGTAGGAGGAATCTTCCCTATAACTCTGTACTTCCTAATATATATATATATATATATATATATATATATATATATATATATATATATGAATTTAATTATCATTAAGTGGTGGGGCAGGGAATTTTTTGGCATGTTATTGTATCATCCCTTTAGGGTCACACGCAGCACATCCGTAGCGGGTTTTCCGCAGCTAAAATTCCACTTGCCGATTATGTTGTTACTCATTGGTTCCACACGCGGCGTTTCAGCTGCAGAAAACCCCCCTGCGAAAGTTCTACGTGTGACCCTACTCTTAAAGGGGTACTCCCGTGGAAACCTTTTTTTTTTTTTTTTTTTTCAATCAACTGGTGCCAGAAAGTTAAACAGATTTGTAAATTACGTCTATTAAAAAATCTTAATCCTTCCAATACATCTTATGGGCTGTATACTACTCATGGTGAGCGCTAAGGCGCGTAGCGTCGACCTAGAGGTCGACGGTGACGCCCCGTCTCCTCCCCGTCCCCATACAGTTCTATTCTGTGGATAGGGGATAAGTGTTAATCACGCTGCAGATGTCCTTTTAATGTTATTAATTTGGTTAAGAAAAAAATTTCCCCCCCCCCCCCAAAAAAAGGGTGTCTGGCTTGCTTAAAATAAAGTTTAGTGTAATCATTTAAAAAAACAATAATGAAATATATATTCTACAAAATTTGACAAAAAGAATAAAAAGTATAAAAATTTAAAAATATATAAATAAATGTAATTAAATTATAATTAAATTGAGTTTAAAATTTAATTTAATTTAATTTTCAGATTGGATTAAATAAATGTATGAAACATTTGTCTAACTAATATAAAACAGCATAGGGTATGTTTTGCCACATAAACCCTCCATTTTGACTTTTTCCCGACTGCCCAGATCTGTAGTGTTTACTTCTTCACAAACTCACATTTTTTGTGGAGTATTTTCTCACATACTCGAAGTGTTTTGGGAGTTTTGTCGGGAACACGCCCCTTTTTTCAATAACCACGCCCCTTTTGTAGGGTTTTTAAAACTCTGATGTCGGGTCATGATACTAGAATCTGTCTCAGAAAGTGTTGCACGGGGTGTGTGACACAATTTCAGTCGCAGAACCCGACATAAATTGACAGGATTAGCTTAGTATATGAGGGATTTGTCTCCCTAAGGCCCCTTGTACGCGTGTTGATGCCACCCTCGGTGATCTCGGCGATCGGTGCTCTGTTACTGAAGCTTCACAAAGCTCAATCGGTTGTGTGGCCCTATAAATTCATCGCACATCGCCTTGTTCACACAGGGTGATACATGGCCGACAATAATAATTAAAATGGCAGCGCAAAAGATTAATTCAGCCGAAGAACAAGCTCATTGCCTAGGACTAGAGATGAGCGAACTTACAGTAAATTCGATTCGTCACGAACTTCTCGGCTCGGCAGTTGATGACTTATCCTGCGTAAATTATTTCAGCTTTCAGGTGCTCCGGTGGGCTGGAAAAGGTGGATACATTCCTAGGAAAGAGTCTCCTAGGACTGTATCCACCTTTTCCAGCCCACGGGAGCACCTGAAAGCTGAACTAATTTATGCAGGAAAAGTCATCAACTGCTGAGCCGAGAAGTTCGTGACAAATCGAATTTACTGTAAGTTCGCTCATCTCTACCTAGGACTACTAGACAACTCAATGGCAGATAATACTCTTAATGCAACTACTAGTAGAGTATCCTGCATTGCCCGGTCTTCCTGCCTTAACATTGGGAGACAAGAAAAGCAACAATGACACCCCAACCACACGTCCCCTCCCTCACACCTCCCCCCCCTCACGTCTAACCCCCCCCTCACGTCTCCCCCCCCCCCCCTCACGTCTCCCCCCCCCCCCTCACGTCTCCCCCTCCCTCACGTCTCCCCCTCCCTCACGTCTCCCCCTCCCTCACGTCTCCCCCTCCCTCACGTCTCCCCCCCCCCCCTCACGTCTCCCCCCCCCCCTCACGTCTCTCCACCCCCCTTACGTCTCCCCCCCCCTCACGTCTCTCCCCCCCCCCCCCCTTACGTCTCCCCCCTCACGTCCCCGTCCTCACTTCCCCTTCACACCTCCTGACCTCTTTTCCCCGCATTAAAGGGGTACTCCGGTGGAAAACATTTTTTATAAATCAACCGGTGTCAGAAAATGAAACAGATTTTTAAATTACTTCTATAAAAAAAATCTTAATCCTTCCAGTCCTTATCAGCTGCTGTATACTACAGAGAAAGTTGAGTTGTTCCTTTCTGTCTGACCACAGTGCTCTCTGCTGCCACCTCTGTCCATGCCAGGAACTGTCCAGAGCAGGAGCAAATCCCCATAGAAAACCTATCCTGATCTGGACAGTTCCTGACATGGACAGAGGTGTCCGCAGAGAGCACTGTGGTCAGACAGAAAAGAAATTCAAAAAGAAAAGAACTTCCTGTGGAGCATACAGCAGCTGATGAGTACTGCAAGGGTTAAGATTTTTAAATAGAAGTCATTTACAAATCTGTTTAACTTTCTGGCACCAGTTGGTGTAAAATAAAAAAATAAAAATTTCCACCAGAGTACCCCTTTAACTATTCTCTGCATCTTCCTGCCTAGAGTTTGTAGTGTCACTGTATAACTAGGCATAACTGTTTTCTTAGAACTCTACATTTTTACATTCCTCTGTTGCTCCTCCTGGAAACCTTGGACCTATATTGACAACTCAGCTTTACTATCTCTGTTGATGTGTTGTATCTCTACACCCTCTGATACTGTAAGAACTGTAAGAACATGCCCTCAGTGACAGAGAATGGTGACATCCAAAATCACATTGACAGTAGGAGTGACTGAGGAACAGCACAACATAGAATTCTATTTATGCTATTTC